>NC_043974.1:33832217-33991815 GCF_902148855.1 Sphaeramia orbicularis
AGAAATGGGTTTAGCGTTTGTTTAGCTTCTGCGTTTGGTATACAACCGTTAGCCTGCAAATTGTGTTAAAAGTTGTGTTAACTCTTTAAGACCTGATGTGTCAGCACGGACACACCCTGCAGTTGCAGTTTGGATGACAGCAACTCTTGGACTGTAACGGTTTCTGAAACCTGAGATGTTGTGCTTTATAGGTTTTATTGGGTCAGTATAATCATTTCATTCACACCTGTACTAGAAGCTGGAGAAGCAGCCGTTTTACAGTATTAGCCTATAACATGCAGTGAATTTTAAATGACTGCTAGATTTGGAAAAAAATCTGAAAAAAAGTGTTCTGGAAAAAGGGGTAAATGGACTCATTCGCAGCATATTTTCTAACCTTTTTATAGTCAAAATAATAATAAAAAAAGTCCAGGCGGACCACTTTAGACTTAGGGTTTAAAGGGTAAAGTTGCGCTCTCAAGTTAGCCCAGAAACACTGCCCAGCTGTGTTATGCATCTGTTCACTGTTCACTTCCTTTTCACGGATAAACGTTGGCCTTTTTCATCCTCCGAGGTTCCGTACGAGCCTGGCAGAACCTTTTCTTTTAAAACATGAAGTGCGCGATTGTAGGTTTAGAGTTATTCGAATGAGAAACGCTCCCCATTTTTAGTCACACTCCACAATCCCTGAAACAGAGTCCAACATTTGATATTCCACTCCAGTGTAGTATCTGCATTTTCAGTCACATTCCCCCTCCTTCACTGACTTCTGACATTTGACTTTCAGATTCCGTGCGCGGCGTCTCTGCATGGGTTTTTCCTCCCCTCAACCTCTGGGTCTGCATTCAAATGGTGCATTAATACCATCAAACAACCATTGAAATTCTGGCGGGCAGAGCGGCCAAGCCAATAAAGCCAAATACTTTTGAAGGATATCCAGAGACATGGAGCCGGATGGATGACCCTGCACAATCAAATCAGCATAATCAAATGAAATATCACAATATTACATCAAAGCCCACTCCCACCGCGACGGCAGCTGCAACATGATCAACAAGCACAGTCCTGCGGGTATCGCTGCCCCCCCACTGCACCACCACCACTGAAATATCCCACTTAACATACGCCGTCTATTTTAAAACTCCATATACAGTCGGTTTCAGGCAAATCTGTGAAACGTGCATCTAATCTGGGGTCAGTAAACATGAATCCCCCCCCCATTTGGATATAATCTATAAGGCTCCACACATTTAGCACTCCTTTGAGACTTAAGGGTGCACCTAGGATAAAATATTTCTACATCAGTAACAAGAATAAATAAATAAAACAACTCTGAAGCTTATCTGAGTCTAAAAACTAAAAAAAAAAAATACAGCTTTCATGTCAGATAAATAGAAATAATTCCCACTGAGATACCACTAACCACAGTGGGAATTTAACTCTAGGGAATATTACTGATATGATAATGTCTGATAAAAGAAATGAGTTAGAATATTAAAAATGATTAATAAAAAATATTAATTCTTGCTCTTTTTTTCTAGCCTGCACGAACTCAGGGCTCAAACATTCTTTTATTTTATCAAAACTACACTATATATATTTGACTGTGATGAATAATAAGTAAAAACTGGTGTGATCATGGATTTTTGCAGAGGAAGCACTGATCTCCAATTGATTTAGGTGTTTTGAATGTTTTTCATGAAGCAAAAACTTGATTAATGAAATTAATTTGATACATTGTCGCTCTTAAGTGTGTGTTCTAAACATGGAAAAAAACATGAAAATATGAGATTTTCACTTTTCAAGCTGGTAAAAATCCACTCTGGGTCGACCTTTAATGTACGTTATGTGTAAAGGTAACACTGATTAACAAAGATTTATCTTAACAATGACAAGAAAGCATAATAACTCAAAACTGTGACGTGTGTTATTACAACATGAAGGAAAAAAGACTGATTTGATTTAAATAATGTACGGTGATTCCAAATATGGAATCAAAATTTGGACTCAATTATGTTATTTTTTTGCATTCTTGTTGTCTTATTATGAGGTTTTTGTAGAGTTTCTTCTTTAAAACCACAATAAATGTCTCAGATCCAGTAATCAGCCATTAAACTGCAAGTAATTTTTCATTTTAATAATTAATATCCACTTATTGTTTAACCTTCAGGTGTCCTGCCCACAGAGGCCCTTCCTAATCACCAAAGGCTCATAATCAGTGCTGTGGTAGTGTCGGAATGTTTTTCAGACAGTTTCTTTTAAAGTTTTTCTGCATATTTTTTGTATTTTATCAACTTGAGCCATAAACAAAAATACCAAATCCTCAACAATATCATATTTAAAAAAAAAAAAACCCTTTAATTAACCATGTTTGTAAGGTAAACAAACTATATTTTTTGATGCAAAAAACCCTTTTTTTCCCAATTTACTCCATAACAAGTAGTGCCAAGCACAACAAACCCCACCCCTTGCATGTGTTGTAGCTTATTTTGGCATTGATCCAGCTGATGTCATCATGTCTATGCATGTGCTGATGTCAACATATCAACTGCCTCTATAGATGTGTGAAGTTTGAAGTAAATTGAAACAAAATTGATGTTTTTAAAGACATGCGAAATTTCGTCCATTATATATAAATGGGAGAAATTAATTTTTTTTTATTTTAAATTCATAAAAATTTGAACTTTAACCTACTGTTCCCAAAATGTAATCACATCTATTCTGGGTCACTGGCAATCTATAAACCCAATTTGGTATGAATTCAACCAATTGTTTTGCTGGTAGAGTGTTAACTAAGAAACAAACAAACCAAACCAAAAGCAATACCCCCTTTCTCCCCTTTGGGGGCCGGGCAAAAAGTTGATGACTTGTTTTCAATTTTTGCAGCCTGGCATATGTCAATGGTTAACAGCTACACTGGTTAATATGCATTATTATTTTTGTGCTAGGTCAAATGTTAAATGCTAAAATATGCCAATGTGCATTTTTCGTCACTTCAGAAAACTGTGCCAGTGTAGTAACATTCCATGCTGATTTTAGTGGCTGGGTCAGAATTAAGAAAATTTTGGAAAAAATTAACTTCTTAATCCTAGCCTGACACAAAACGTAAAAAATACAAACTTTCTAACATAACGTGCAAAGTGTGCATAATATACTCACTCAGATACGTTATTTTATTATTAACAATATGCCTTCACACATATGGATTCTCACCCATTGTAGCACTAAATATAGAGGTTTTTGTTTTTTTACTAAGTGAAATGTGTAATATAAACTGTGAATCCATTCTGTATCCGCTTTCCTTAAGCTAATCACACTTGCTGTGAAAGTAGGCTTTAAACAGCTGTATGGTTATAGTCCCAGCTGTCCTATGAACAGCAATGGACCACCGAAGTGTCCCCCAGACAGATGATGGATCACTGCATCCAGCCCTGAGAACTCCCACTTTTATGATACTAGGTGAAGACTACACCATTTGTGCCGAGGTTGGAAGACATTGAACTGTCAAATCCTAGTGGGGTGCCATTTATTTATTTTTATTTGGATGATTTATTTCCCACAGAAGCACAAAAGGACTGAGCCAAGTAAATTACTTTTGTCAAAGTTGTGATAAAACTGTCAAATTGCTTCCCACCACCAGCTGGCAAGCAATTGTATTACATAAGTAATTGTCAAAAGGAATGTCAAGAGAGGAGTATATTGCTTGGTGAGTTTCTGTCTGTCGTCGCAGCAGGGTTTTACGCTCCATGCCTTGGTTTAATGGCCTTGTCTTGTGTTTTAACTACTTACCGCAGTATGGAGCTCTCTACAGTTAAAGTATAGTGTAACTACAAGAGTTAAAATTACTCTAAACTCCTTTTTTTCTCTTCATTCCCTCCCTGAATCATTCTATTTTATGTATTTATTTGTAGATTCACCTCTGATTGATGGTTTGTAACTTTAATGCAACAAAACAGAGAAGCATACATATATAGAATTATTTGTTTTCGATGCTTAGTGTTGCACAATAGGAATGAGTCATATGATCGACAAACCTAGCGACACAAAAGCCCCCTTCGCACACACACCCCCACCTCAAATACCGTCCTCCTCTTCATCACTTCATACAGCGTGAATGCTGTGCTAATTTCAGCTGCATTTCCTGACAGTCAATTAACCAGACGCTGTCTATTTGATGCTTTCCATCTGTTATGTACACTGGTTATTTCCAGAACATAGTTTGTAACCACTGTGGACCGGAGTTCAATTAGTCAACGGAAAGGATAAGAAAGAAAGAAAATGGAAAACTACAGTGAACTATGCAAACAAAAACAAAATAGAGTTATAATTTAAAATCAGCTAATAGACTTTAATTCACCCAAAGTTTTTACACATCTTTGCACAGAGACAAAATGGAAGCAACCCAAGAAGAGGTTTAGAAATAAATGTCAACTGACCTGGTGAAGTTCCATACAGGGGTCTTAAAAGGTTTTAAAAGTCTTGAATTTACAAATCTGCATTTAATAGCTTAGACATTTTTTTAAAGGTATTAAATTTGATATGGTAGGTCCTAAGTTATGTTGCCAAAAACTTGTTTGCTGTGTTGTGTTAAAATGTGTCATGTCATGAGTAACGTTAGTTAACTAGTTCCACCCGACAATTTATACTGAAAGTTGGAACCAATTATTGTAACTTTGCAGCGCCTGGTGAGACATGACTCAAAACAGTGGGAATCAAGGCGTTGGAGTAAATAAATAAATTTTCCTAAATTCAAGGAGTCACAAATTTTTGCCAGTATGGCTGTGAAATGGGTGTTAAATTCTCTTCTAAGTAGTTTTAAAAAGGTCTTAAAAAATCTTAAATCTAACTTGTAGAAACCTGTAGGAACAGCCCTTTCTGTTGGCTTGTCAAAAGTGTTAAATCATAAAATTTGAATCTGAAGACTTGCTAGCGTCAGTTTTTATGAACATACTGTCAAGTGGTTTTGAATTTACCTCTAAAGCACAAATAAATATGTACAAAAAGAAGGTTTTACATCTGGTTCACTCACTTTAACCAAAGGGGTACCTCAAGGGTTGGTCCTAGGACCATTTCTATTCATTCTCTACATAAATAATACTGATTTTACTGCTTTGCTAAAAATATTATAACATATAGCTCAGCATCCAGGCCCCACCTGGCGCTCTCTCCACTGCAGCTTGTTTTTTATACAGACCAAACAAATACTGGTAGAATTAAAAGTAATTTGAAATGCTGATGAAACCAAGCCTAAGTCAAATTTTCCGAACCTACCTTCAGTCACCTTCTACTCCTTGTTGTTTAGGGATGTAACGGTGCACTCATTTGTAACAAACTGTTTCGGGGGGTAAACATAACAACAGAGAGTATAAACAGATTCACAGAAGCTGAGTTGGACGTTCGAAGCATGTTAAAGTCCCCCACAGAGTTGAGTGTACTGGACTCTGTGGACTCAAAGTGGACGTCTGCCGAACACGTCCGTGCAAAGTTCAATTTTTAGGAACGCACAGACTCTGCATACGTGTACTTGGTGTTACACAATGTAGGATGATGTAAATGTAGCAAAGTGTCACGAGAAATGTAGGAAATTGGTACACTTGACTATGAAACCTCAAACGTCTGCGGACAGTGTGCGTGGAATCTGCGGCGCTCACAGTACGTGCACGGTGCACCCGACTATGTGGGTGCCTTAAGTTTCACTTTTGGTTTTCGGTAGTTACAGAGCGCACCACCCCATAACCCCCCCGGTCTCCTTCACTGTACCGAAAACGTATTGAAAATGTGTCAAACTGAAGACCACTGTACCAAAAACGTACTGAACTGAAATTTCTCTGTACCATTACACCCTTATTGTTGTTGGTTTATTGCAGTGCTTCCCAACCTTTTTGGTCTCGTGACCCCATTTTAACATCACAAATTTCTGGCGACCCCAGACATTTTTTTGCTAAAATTAATTTGTTTTTGATCATGTAATAGTTTGCTATACTATGTTGCAAATAAACATTAATTTTAGATGACATTTGGTCTATATAATGTATACTATTATGGACGGAGGCAGAAAAGCCAGGTGTAGATTACTGCACAAAGTGAGAATTTTATTTTCCTTGGTCAGGATATGTACAGTCAGTCCAACTTGGATTTACAAGGCTGACAATTAATACTGAACAAACAAGAACTCAAACTATGAATTATGAAAGAGCTGCAGCATCTGAAACCGACCACAATGAACATTTGACAGATAAACAGAACCACAGTGCTTCAGTTTCAGACTCGCAGTTTGTCATGTCTTTTATGTATTATGATTGTCTCTCTCATCTCACCATATATTTTTATTAATAAGGTTTTTTTTGTAATTTTTTATCAATTACTAGAAATTTCAGGTGACCCCATTTGAATTCCAGGCGACCCCACATGGGGTCCTGACCCCAAGGTTGAAAAACACTGGTTTATCGTGTCAGATGGTCTACCTTATCTATACTTAAACTAAACACTGGCATCTTTTTTGCATTTATCATTGTATACCTGCCTTGTTTGTATACACTATATTTCTGATTGGTTTCTCTCCTGTTCGTGCTGATTAATTGTTAATTTTTAATCTCAGTGACTCTTTTCCAGTTAAATAAAATCAAAAAAAACTACAGACTACTAGTTGTACCCAAACTAAAACCTTCTATGATTAAATCAGTGTTTTTCAACCTTGGGGTCGGGACCCCACGTGGGGTCACATGGAATTCAAATGGGGTTACCTGAAATGTCTAGTAATTGATAAAAAAAAAAAGACCATAAAAAACTTACTTATAAAAATATATGGCAAGTTGAGAGAGACATAAAAGACAAACTCTGAGGCTGAAACTGAAACACTGAATTGATAAAAAAAAAATCCAAAAAAATGTAAAACTTACTAATAAAAATGTACATTATATAGCCTAAATGTCGTCTAAAATTAACATTTATTTGCAACATATTATAGCAAACTATTACATGATCAAAAAAAAAAAGATTTTAGCAAAAAAAAAAAAAAGTCTCAATTTTGAATGTCTGGGGTCGCCAGAAATTTGTGATGTTAAAATGGGGTCTCGAGCCAAAAAAGGTTGGGAACCACTGGATCCAGAGATATTCCAGCTAATCAGTTAATAAGTTAAATAAGTCTTTCTGTGCGGTACATGTGCATAATCACTGTGACCTTCACTGTCACTGTTTTCCTTCTTTGGTTAATGACGGCTCTTTTTCTTTAATTAATGACTCTCTGAAGTCATGCTTCTGAAAGCCAAGCCGTCATATATGTGTTAGCGTCGAGCATCGTACGGACAGATGCTAAAATGTCACTCTTGATACGTACCTCAGCAGGAGCAGGTGTTGCTGGGCATGCTGGGAGGAGGCCAGGTGGAGGTTGGTCTTCGTACCGTTCACAAGTATCTAAAGTTCTGGAGCGTCGCCTGCACAGCCTGAATGAAGCTGTAAGTTTGCAAACAGCACACATGAACATTTCCACTCATTTCCCCGATGTCTTCTGCAAATAATTCAGTGGAAAATGACGCTGGTGTATGTATTTATTACAAATGAGAGACGCAGACATTCACTGCAGCGTTGATGAGCCCAAATGTCAAATGTACCGTTTGTGTGTTACGAGCATCGGAAATGAACTATTTGTTTGTCAGAGGCTAAATAGTTTAACACACTTATAATGATTTCTGCAGAATTAATCAAGGTGAGTTTGGAACGACACTAACATTAATCAACATTCCCCAGCAATTCACTTTCATCTGGTCCAACCCAAACTAATCAGGAACCCCCTTAAGACCACACAATTGAGCTTTTTCCTGCAAAGATTAATTAATTATCACTTTGCGCAATTAAAGGTCATACAGAAGTGATGAGTCACTTAAAAAAATCAACATTCAACAAGCAGAAGATCCATCATGAGTCATGGTGTATATTCACGATAAAGGTCTGCCCATTCTAATATTGATAACCTAACCTCAACCTGGTCCGAGGTGACTCATTCGTCACAGAATTAATGATCTGTCATAAAAGAGCAATCAGTGTTGTGCATGTGACTGATGGCGGTGGCTTACGACACGTCGGCGGTGATGTAGTACATGTCTGATTGGAGCAGGTCTGCTGTTTGTGGTCCGGGGAGGGGGGTGTGTCTTTGTTTTGTCTGTTTCCTGGAGGTAAACAAACAACATCCTGCCACTGAAGATTACACTTAACCTTCACCAAAAGACTTTATTTAGTTTCAAAACGGGAAGTAACTTTGGAAGTACTTTGTTGGGTCATATATTGAACTAATCGTTAAAGTTTGGTCAGTTTCCAGTTTTTAACCAGTCAGGATGGTTTAACCCAAAAAGACCCAGTGCTACTTTTGTGGCAGTTCCAAATTATTTTTTTCTGTATATTTGACGGATTCATCACAATTTATTAAGCATTTTTGTCCTCTGTAGTGGACAAGAGTTTCACAGTTGTACTTTTTTTTTTATTTTTCTAGATGTCCACTAAAAAGGACATTATATATGTATAAGAAAAAATAAAAATGTATCTGAAAAAACTGTTGCATTATGCTGTTTCCAATTAAGGCAATTGTTTAATGTAAAATGTGGAAGATGTTTACTTACTGGGTCTCAGGAGGATGTTATCCTCTATATTTTGTGTTTTTTCAGGTAAAATCATGTATTTTCTTATGTTTAATTTACTGATAAAATAAGTGTTCATAAAAGCTTAGATTAAAGTTGATGGTTATTTTATCAGAAACAGAGAAAACTTGTTTCTTCTATTTTTTATTTGTTGGATAGATTTTTTATTGCCACTTATAGGTAAAAAACCAAATATGATAACTTCATTGACCTTGATTTTCTACATGATATTAAAATTTTGGAGGAAAATTTCACAAAAGTAATAACGTCTTATGTCCTCCAATAACACACTAAGGTTGAAAATTTGAGTTTCATAGTATTTCCATGAGTGCCCAATAAAGGGTTACGTATATCAAGTAATGTATAATTAAATGTACTCAAGTAATGAAAGTAAAATTACAAGTAAATGTTAATAACCAAAAGCAGTCAGAAATTAGAATATTACAAACTTTATCCAGGATTTTAAAACATGGTACCGTTTATTATAGTATTATCATCTATATTTTGCTTTTTTTCAGTGAAAATTAGGTATTTTCCTATATTTAATTTACTGATCATATAGGTGTTCATAAAATCTCAGATTAAAGTTGATGGTTATTCTATCAGAAACAGCGAAAACGCAAGAAAAAGTGACTTTTTCAGTCAAAACTATCATTAACCAAACATAAACCCAGTGTCTCCATCCACTGTCATTGATCCAACTCCATGGGTTTTAATGGTGAATCAATGTTGTAGAAGATGATGGTGTTTCCACGGTAACTACACAGCTTCTGAACGTCCAAATGGGTCATATCTGATGACCATGAAAAGATGACAAACTGCATTTTATAGCATTTATTCAAATATGTTCATGGGATTAGTGGATGAACAGGTATTAAATATTTTAGATCAGTAGATGCTTTTGGATGCCACTGGCTGTTTGGGTCTTTATGGTTTAAGTTTGATTTATACAAACTAGCTGAACAAACATTTTTGATGGCGTCATAAATATGCCAAAAGTTCAAGTCTGTTTTTTTTTTTCTCTTTTTTACTAAAACACTGATTTAAGCATTTATTATTTATAATAATGATAATTAATGGCCAGATATTGAAAGTTAAGTTCTTCCTGAAAACAAAGATGCAAAGGAATTGGCAAAAAAAAAGACATTTTCTGTCACTTTAATTTCAAAGAAAACATGAAGACACTTCGGCGGCTTGTTCTAATGACAGTCTTAAGAGTCTGATATGTCCAGTATTATCCACGGTGTCCACACGTTGAAGTCCACAAACAATGGTCTGTCTGGGTGTTTGGACCAGTTTGTCTGCATTTGTGTGGTCAGAGATATTCTTTAAATCAAAGGTTGAGGGGACAGACTGTTTTTTTACCCTTGGCCACACTGGCTGCAGGGTATTGTCACCAGTTGGTTGTCCATCCATCTGTCCAAAAACTTTGGGATGCACTGATAAGTCAGGCCACTGGGGACAGCAGCGCGACTGATAAGTCAGGCCAAGGGTTTTCAAGTGCGCGCACATTATGTTTCTTCAAATGGAGGAGGAAAATATCTTTTTTAAGAAAATGTCCATGTTAGGGTGGACGGGGCATAAACTGTACGGATGACCCAGTCTTCTCATTGAGTTATAATGTTATTATGAATGTAAGCAGATGATGGTTAATTCAATAAGTAAACTCAAAAATGACCAGATCTAGGTTTGTAGATTTGCACACATAATTTATGGGTTTATCCTTTCCTTTCCTTTCCTTTCCTTTCCTTTCCTTTCCTTTCCTTTTTTTTTTTTTTTTTTACTATTTTGATATAATTATGTTAGTCATGGATTCATATTGAAATACATTAACACATGTGACTGACTGGTGTTGCTATAATAATAATAATAATAATAATAATAATAATAATAATAATAATAATAATAATAATAACAACCATCATAATAATCATCATAATTTTACATTTACATTTATGCATTTGGCGGACACTTTTTTCCAAAGCGTCTTACAGGGGAAAACCAATCAAATCAATCAAATTTTATTTATATAGTGCCAAATCACAACAAAAGTTATCTCATGACACTTTACATATGGAGTTGGTCAAAATCAGACTCTAAGCCAATTTACAGAAACCCAACAGAATCATATTAAGAATAAAATCTTATTTGCAATGCACTTTTCATTCAGTGAATCTCAGAATGCTACAATAGAAAAGGACAGATCCCCTGAAAAACAGAAACATCAACAATTACAAGCCTTTTTAAATAGGTACATTTTCAGTCTAGTCCTATAGACTCTATTTAGACCTATTTGTGTTCATACCTTTGCAATGAACTCACATTTTATATTGTCCGTGTTTATATCCTGCATTAAATAACACAATGATAATCCATTTTTGTAGTTTATCTTCAGACCATTGTTGTTTTACCACATATGCAGCTATTGTGAACGTCTTTTAATTCCAACAGCGCTGCAGAGTTTTAAACAAATTCCCCTTTTACATCATTCTTTGATCTCGTGATGTAAATAAGACGTCAAAAATGACCTGTTTAATTTTCCTCTAAGGTCGAGGAAAGCTAAATAGAAGGTAATTTTTGGGACTTTTCAGACCCAGCCATGGGCTTTGGTAGTCTCATTTCTTTTCTTTTCCTAATTAAAGGTGTGACGCTCCGTGGTAAAATCCATCATACCTGTTTGGTCTAGCATCTGGCTTCATATCAAACCATTTAGAAACATTTTACACCAAACCAACTCTACTACCTGATGTATTTGATTTATTGCGGGATACAGTAAATGACTACATTACAAAAAACACTATTTTTAGAGGCACATTTTCTTTGACATTTCTCTTCTTCTAGAATTTCAAAATGCACAGTGCACAAAGAAAGAATCTACCAATGGAAACACAGATCACAAAAGTGTTTAAACTCTAATGGAGCTTATGGCGAAAAATAATTGTCATTTTGATGAATAAACTTTTTATTTAAATTTGTTGGAGAACTTTTTGACTGTACAGAAATAAGAAAGTTAAACTCATTATCGGGTTAAATTGTCTTATTTTCAAGTAAAATTATCTACCAGTGCAGTAAGAAAATTGCACTTATCAAGATTTCTTACAATATACTTGTTTCAAGTCTTCATAGTAAGATTTTTTTTAATCTATGGTAGATCTATGGTATATATATATATATATATATATATATATATATATATATATATATATATATATATATATATACATACATACATACATACACACACACACACACACACACACACACACACACACACACACACACACAGGGTGGGGAAGCAAAATTTACAATGAATATTTAGTTGTTTTTTCTCAGCAGGCACTATGTCAATTGTTTTGAAACCAAACATATATTGATGTCATAATCATACCTAACACTATTATCCATACCTTTTCAGAAACTTTTGCCCATATGAGTAATCAGGAAAGCAAACGTTAGAGTGTGTGATTTGCTGAATGCACTCGTCACACCAAAGGAGATTTCAAAAATAGTTGGAGTGTCCATAAAGACTGTTTAGAATGGAAAGAAGAGAATGACTATGAGCAAAACTATTACGAGAAAGTCTGGAAGATACTATTAAAGAAGAATGGGAGAAGTTGTCACCCGAATATTTGAGGAACACTTGCACAAGTTTCAGGAAGCGTGTGAAGGCAGTTATTGAGAAAGGAGGAGGACACATAGAATAAAAACATTTTCTATTATGTACATTTTCTTGTGGCAAATAAATTCTCATGACTTTCAATAAACTAGTTGGTCATACACTGTCTTTCAATCCCTGCCTCAAAATATTGTAAATTTTGCTTCCCCACCCTGTGTGTGTGTGTGTGTGTGTGTATGTATATATATATATATATATATATATATATATATATATGAAAAGTAATAGATCCATATTCCTATTACAAATTTATTGAAACAAATTTATTGAAAGAAATGATACATGTTCTTTATTACATGGGAAAATTTTTAAAGAAGAAACTCTACAGAAACCTCAATTAAAGACAAGAATGAAAAAACACCTGTTGCCTCTGATTTTCTTTTGTTCATTTTCTTAAATACAATGAAATTTATCACACTTCAACAGACAATTTTCTGCCTGTTAAAGGGAAGTTTTTCCTCGCCACTGTCACCAGTCACAAGTGTTTGCTCCTGGAGGATTCTGTTGGGTTTCTGTAAATTGGCTTAGAGTCTGGTTTTGACCAACTCTATATATAAAGTGTCATGAGATAACTTTTTTGTTGTGATCTGGCGCTGTATAAATAAAATTTCATTGATTGAGTGATTTGATTGGTTTTCCCCTGTAAGTCGCTTTGGGAAAAAAGCGTCTGCTAAATGCATAAACATAAACAATTTTAACCCATAAAGACCCAAACAGCCACTACTACTGATCTAAAATGTTTAATAACATCTGAACCACTAAACCTATTAATGTGGTGAAAAAATTGTTGTAAAATACAGTTTATCATCTTTTCATGGTCATCAGATATGACCCATTTGGACGTTCAGAGGTTCCAGAGTTACCGTGGAAACACCAACATCTTCTACAACATTGATTTACCAGCAAAACCCATGGAGTTGGATCAATGACAGTGGATGGAGACACTGGGTTTATGTTCAGTTATTGATATATTTGCCGACAAAGTCACTTTTTCTTCAGTTTTCTCTGTTTTTGATATAATAACCCTCAACTTCAAACTGACATTTTGTGAACATCTGCATGATGAGTAAATTAATTATAGGAAAAAACCTGATTTTCACTGAAAAATAGAGCAATATTTAGAGGATAATAGTATAGTAAATGGTGCCATGTTTTAAAATCCTGGATAAACTTTATAATATTCCAAACTCTGACTGCCTTTGGTTACTATTAACATTTACTTGTACTTTTAGTTTCATTACTTGAGTACCTTTAATTGTAGATTACTTGACATACTTAACCCTTTATAGTTCACTCATGGAAATACTATGAAATTCAAATTTTCAACCTTAGTGTGTTATTGGAGGACAGAACAAGACTTAATTACTTTTGTGAAATTTCCCCCCCAAATTTTATTGTCATGTAGAATATCATGGTCAAGGAAGTTACCATATTTGGTTCCTTGCCAATAAGTGGCACAAAAAAATATATTCAACAATTAAAAAAATAGAAGAAAAACACATGTGAGGTGAAAAGAACATGTATTTTAGAACCTTAGACCAACAGACCCCTGTCCACATCCACATTCTCCCTTTGAACATCATTCCTTACATTAGTACCATTACTTCATGGTACTGAACAAAGCAGGTACACTCACTATTCATGCTGTAATGTGTGCAGAAATGACCAAAAATAGTAATTTGCCTGATAACGGGTTATGTACAGTAAATACTAGATACTTAACCCTTTCATGCATGAATTACGAGAGTCTTCATCTAGTTTTTTTTTCCCTAATTGTTTTTATTCCTCTTTAGGCATGAAAAAAAAAAAAAAAAGCAATTGAAATTTTTTTTTTATGAACCTATTTTTCATGGAGTTGCAAAAATGTCCACTTGGCTGGACACCATGCGTTTCATTTTTGAAGCAAAGAAACATGCATTTACAGATACACTGTGTAAAATCAATGAGATAAAGAAGATTTTAATGCTGTTAATTAGGGATGTCCGATAATATATTCTTTGCACAGACAGTGTTTACATTTTGAAAGCCTTGTTGCATTTGAGAATGCATCCAATGGGGCATCACAATAAAATTAGGCATGATGTGTTAATTCCATGACAGGAGATATTAGGGCTGCTCGATTATAGAAAAAAAATAATAATCACGATTATTTTAGCAATAATTGAAATCACGATTATTAAAAACGATTATTTGTTAACCTTAAAGTTGTTTATTTTTTTCTTGCAAAACAATGTAAAATATACTCTTTAAACATAAATAAAGCTTTTAACCACTAAAACAAAGTATGTTCACTTTTGTACGAAACAAAAAAATCTTTGAATGCAAATAAGTGTACTGTAAATTCAAGTATGTTTCCTTTTGTAAATAAATAGTGCACTGTAATTAAACTGCTATACACTTGCCATAGAACTGTAGCAATTAAAAAAAAAAAAAGCTCACGTAAAGTGCAAATTATAAATTCAAGTATGTTCAATGTAGTATGAAACATAATAAATTCAGTGGCGTGCCGTGAGGTTTCAGTTAAGGCCTTCTGTATACATCAGCTATCTAGAAAACGTACGTTAGGGTTATACAGGTTAGGTTAATACGGGAGTTGCAGCGTAAAGAGATTCGGAAACTGAAGATTGCATTGCGGACGAAGTTGTAGATGGAGTTGTTTTTATGTGTTTTAGTTTTTCATAAGATTATGATAAAGGTGGCGGTGGTTAAACTTTAGATGGTTACAAAGGTTTGTTGTGTTAGCGGTCGGTGCGGACACAACTACGAAACACTTGTTGCACGTGATGTGTTTTTGCTCTTCGTCTTCTTCATCAAACCCAAAGTGATTCCATACAGTTGAATTTGACTTGCCTTTTTTGTTTACCAAGCACTTCTGCTGTGATTCTCCTGCTGTTTTTCCAGACCGCTAGGTACAACTTTCCTCTTGGGGTGGACCTGCCGGCTAGCTGGCAGCAGTAGCTTAGAGGGGGGCGGGGCAGAGCAGCTCATGGTAGCTTGCGTGTGCGTGAATTAAAACAACTAAAAATTAATAATCGTTTTTTCTCGATTACATAATTTTTGTAATCGTTGCGTGTAATAACCAAAATCGTAATTGAATTTTGATTAATTGCACAGCCCTAGGAGATATGTGATGTTACCTAAAATTAGTTTAATATCCCACATATATCGGTAGCGGCATCGGTAGATATCGGAATCGGAAATTAAGCGTTGGACAATATCGGCATATCGGTTTTTGGCAAAAAAGCCAATATCAGACATCCCTACTGTTAATCTGATGTTTTCCCACATTTTAACATACTCTAATACTAGTCATTACTCACTTCATCGAGATAATATGCAAAAAATCCCCAAAAAACAAAAACTTTTTGGTTTAAAAAAAAAACAACCAAAAAAACCTGTTAATTACAGTCTAATAACAATAACAAGGTCAAGGTTTATTTATATAGCACACTTAAAAACAGACTACTGTCCCAAAGTGCTGTATATAATGTATATAATAATGAAACAGAATAGGAGTAAAAGACATTGAATAGAATAAAACAATACTGGCATGTGCATTAAAAACAAGGAATTGATTTCCATTCAAACATGTTCAGGTTTATCAAAAACAGCAAAGTGACAGTAGCAGTATGAATGTCAGTGTATGGGATGGTGCATGAGCGTCCACTGTGTCGGCTGATATGGAACTAAAACAACAGAACACATGAATATATAAGAGAACAGCTGGAGAATACATGTCCACTGGAGTGACCAGTTTGCATGAAAGGGTTAAAGACTTTAACTCTAGTATTTCAGTTGGTTGAACTTCTGCCAAAGTCATTTTTTGCTAGCGTACCTGTACTTCTATTCAAGTGTGACTTTCCCAGTACTTTATACAATACTGGGGTTGAAGGTTGCAAAAGGTGCACATTTGAAGCCACTGCACTGAAAACCTAGAAGTGAGTGAAGGTTTGATGTGGATTTAACCAGGATTTGGCAGCTTTTTAAAAGTTGTGAAGTTTGCAGTAAATCAGGTAGAGCTGCAGAGTTTCCTCCTTTCCCCGAAAAAAAAAAAAAAAAAAAAAAAGCTGTCGGAGCAAAACATGCTGTACTTCTGGTTGAGTTAAAAAATGAGTTCACTCTGTTTATTATGTATTTGTAAGAAGTGGTAACAGCCGCGTTGGATCCTTTTATCCGAGCCTTATCATCCTTAACACCGGACTCATTACGCCGGTGCAGAGACGGCGTAATAAAACGTGACTTAATCAAGGGCGAGCAGGCCTTCAGACTAATGGGTCCCAACAGCGGAATCCGGTACGCGGAACAATCGGACCGGGCCGACTGTTGCACTTAACCTCATCAAAGTCCTCATTTAGGTGATGGAGGACACACATGCTGAAGCCAGAGGGCTGTTTGTTATTTTCACTTTCATTTACGCTTGATTAAATGAGTCAGCGGTTTACATGCAGGACGCTTAATTACAACAGTGCATTTATTACATGATGAAGGCTTACGCTCAAACAGTCTTAACCTTTTATCGGAAAAGTGACTATTTTTGGTCACTTCCACATACATAAGACAGTGACAGTTCCAGTGAGGACAGTGAGTCAACCATCTCAGGTCCAGTGTGGTCTCCAGGGTCTGTAATGTCCACCTCTGCATGAACAGTGAGTGGACCTGCTGTGTTAGGTACCATGAAGTAATGGTACTAATGTAAGGAATGATGTTCAAAGGGAGAACGTGGATGTGGACAGGGGTCTGGAGCAGCACTGATGTGGGTCTAATGTTAGAAAAGGGATGTTCTAATGTTCTAAAATACATGTTCTAATGTTCTAAAAGGGATTTTGTAATGTTCTAAAATACATGTTCTAATGTTCTAAAGTACATGTTCTAATTTTCTAAAAGTGAAATTCAAATGTTCTAAAATACATGTTGTAATGTTCTAAAATACATGTTCTAATGTTCTAAAAGGGATTTTGTAATGTTCTAAAATACATGTTCTAATGTTCTAAAGTACATGTTCTAATTTTCTAAAAGTGAAATTCAAATGTTCTAAAATACATGTTGTAATGTTCTAAAAGGGATTTTGTAATGTTCTAAAATACATATTCTAATGTTCTAAAATACATGTTCTAATGTTCTAAAATACATGTTCTAATGTTCTAAAAGTGATTTTGTAATGTTCTAAAATACATGTTCTAATGTTCTAAAATACATGTTCTAATTTTCTAAAAGTAAAATTCAAATGTTCTAAAATACATGTTCTAATGTTCTAAAATACATGTTGTAATGTTCTAAAATACGTGTTCTAAATTTCTAAAAGTGAAGTTCAAATGTTCTAAAATACATGTTCTAATGTTCTAGAAGTGATATTGTAATGTTGTAAAATACATGTTTTAATGTTCTAAAAGTGAAGTTCATATGTTCTAAAATACATGTTCTAATGTTCTAAAAGTGATATTGTAATGTTCTAAAATACACCCTCTAATGTTCTAAAATACAAGTTCTAATGTTCTTGAAGTCATGTTCTAATGTTCTAAAAGTGATATTGTAATGTTCTAAAATACATGTTCTAATGTTCTAAAAGTGATGTTCTAATGTTCTAAAGTACATGTTCTAATGTTCTTAAAGTCATGTTCTAATGTTCTAAAAGTGATATTCTAATTTTGTAAAATACATGTTCTAATGTTCTAAAATACGTGTTCTAGTGTTCTAAAATACATGTTAAAATGTTCTAAAATACATGTTCTAATGTTCTAAAAGTGATATTCCAATGTTCTAAAATACATGTTCTAATGTTCTAGAAGTGATATTGTAATGTTGTAAAATACATGTTCTAATGTTGTAAAAGTGAAGTTCATATGTTCTAAAATACATGTTCTAATGTTCTAAAAGTGATATTGTAATGTTCTAAAATACACCCTCTAATGTTCTAAAATACAAGTTCTAATGTTCTTGAAGTCATGTTCTAATGTTCTAAAAGTGATATTCTAATGTTCTAAAAAACATGTTCTAATGTTCTAAAAGTCATGTTCTAATGTTCTAAAATACATGTTCTAATGTTCTTAAAGTCATGTTCTAAAGTTCTAAAAGTGATATTCTAATTTTGTAAAATACATCTTCTAAAATTCTAAAATACGTGTTCTAGTGTTCTAAAATACATGTTAAAATGTTCTAAAATACATGTTCTAATGTTCTAAAAGTGATATTCCAATATTCTAAAATACATGTTCTAATGTTCTAAAATACATGTTCTAATGTTCTAAAATACATGTTCTAATGTTCTAAAAGTGAAGTTCGAATGTTCTAAAATACATGTTCAAATGTTCTAAAATACATGTTCTAATGTTCTAAAAGTGATATTCTAATGTTCTAAAATACATGTTTTAATGTTCTAAAAGTGATATTCTAATGCTCTAAAATACATGTTTTAATGTTCTAAAAGTGAAGTTCGAATGTTCTAAAATACATGTTCTAATGTTCTAAAAGTGATATTCTACTAGTAAATGTTAAAAACGGCCAAAGGCATTCTATTCTATTCTATTCTATTCTATTCTATTCTATTCTATTCTGTTCTTAGAAGCTCTTTCCTCTGTAAATCCTCATTCCCATGTGTTCTGGAAAACCTGAGATAAAGCAGAACAATTTTCACCCCATGGAAAAGTACATTTTTTTTGTTTTTCCGGAAAATTCTTTCTCTTATTCTCCTGTTAGGATTGTATTTGTGTGTTATCTGTGCTCGTGCAGCAATGGTTAATTCATAAGAAAAAAGGGATTCAGGTTATAAATGAATAATAAAGATATATGTCCTTGCATACACTTACATACAGGAGATTTATAAAAAATACAAGGACGGTGTCGTCTGAAAAAAACACAATAATACTCTTAAAACAGATAGAAAATAAGAAAATAGAATATATATTGTCCTTGCATACACTTACTTACATACAGGAGATTTATAAAAAGTACAAGGACGGTGTAGTCTGAAAAATAACAATAATAATCTTAAAACAGATAGAAAATAAGAAAAGAGAAAAAAAAAATAGATATATTGTGCATATACTGTATATATTATTACTTTCCTATTTATTTCTACTAGTACTTTCCAATGTGCAATTGCAATTTTTCACTACTGTTTTTTATAGTTATTGTGGTGTTTTTTTTTCTTGTGGTATTTCTCACGTGTATATTCAGTGTTTGTGCTGCTTTTAGAACCTCACTCTAATCTAATCTAATCTAATCTAATCTAATCTAATCTAATGTGTTGTAATGTGACGTAATGTAATGTAATGCAATCTAATCTAACCTAATGTATTGTAATGTAATCTAACCTAAAGTAATGTAATGCAATCTAATCTAACCTAATGTAATGTATTGTAATGTAATGTAATGCAATCTAATCTAATGTATTGCAATGTAATGTAATGCAATCTAATCTAATCTAACCTAACGTAATGTAATATAATGTAATGTATTGTAATGTAATGTCATGCAATCTAATCTAATCTAACCTAATGTATTGTAATGCAATGTAATGTAATGCAATCTAATCTAACGTAACGTAACATAATGTATTGTAATATAATGTAATGCATTGTAATGTAATGTAATGCAATCTAATGTAATCTAATGTATTGTAATGTGATGTAATGTAATGCAATCTAATCTAACCTAATTTAATGTATTGTAATGTAATGTAATGCAATCTAATCTAATCTAACCTAAGGTAATGTAATATAATGTAATGTATTGTAATGTAATGTAATGCAATCTAATCTAATCTAACGTAATATAATGTAATGCAATCTAATCTAATCTAAACTAATGTAATGTAATGCAATCTAATCTAATCATTGTAATGTAATGTAATGTAGTGAAATCTAATCTAACCTAACGTAATGTAATATAATGTAATGTAATGTAATGCAGTCTAATGTATTGTAATGTAATGCAATCTAATCTAACGTAACGTAATGTATTGTAATGTAATACAATCTAATCTAACCTAACGTAATGTATTGTAATGTAATGTAATGCAATCTAATCTAACCTAATGTAATGTAATCTAATAATCTAATCTAATTTTATCTAATCTAATCTAACCTAATGTAATGTAATCTAATAATCTAATCTAACTTTATCTAATCTAACCTAATGTAATGTAATCTAATAATCTAATCTAATGTAATATAATGGTTAGTTTCTCCTTACTTCTCCGTATCTCAGAGGTGATTTCATGGATAAGTTACAGTCCTTTTAATCCACACTGAGCAGTGTATTAGTGTGATCCCTGTCTGTCGTACCAGCTGCATCATCACTGAAACAGTCCTGGAAAAAGATCCTAGAAAAGAGTGTGAACCCTGAAAATAAATCTGTTCATAAAACTAGACGGTGTTAATGATGCACAGGAAACCAAAAAAACCAGCCTCCTGACACATCCTTGTACAGGTAATGGAAGACTCAGGTTTAAAGTTTAAGCAGTTGTTTTTTAGCCGAAAGCTTTTCCAAAGTGATGTGTATGTGTCGGTTTCTGTAATGGGCTATGCCATGGGAACGTTTCCATGGCAACGTGGCAAAGGCACAAGTACAGCTCAATGCTGATCTCCGGGGAGTATCTGGGGAGCTTCTGCTTAGTGGGAAATGACGATAATAGCGCAGAGTGTTGGATAAAACTCAACTGGGGAAGACTAACCCCTTCATATTGCAGGGAAAGGAGACGGCGTTCATCTTCTTTTGCGGTCTTCTGCTGCTGTTTTTACATTTACACTTTCTCTACTTACCCCTGTATAGGATGTTCTATATTCATTGCCTTCAGTTTTGTAATTTCAGCAGATGTATTGCACCCAACAGAGGCTATAAGGAAGGATTTGGAGGCTGATCTAGTGTAATTTGTCTATAACAGAACATATGGCTCCCAGCTTATTGTAAATACTGTTCAGACTTGGCTCTTTTACATACATTTTCTGTACTTATTTATTACCCACTCCCCAAAGGGAGGCAAGGGCTATTGTTTTTGGTTCCGTTTGCTTGTTTCTTTGTTTGTTTGTTAACACTCTAGCAGCAAAACTGTTGGCTGAATTCATACCAAACTGGGTTTATAAATTGCCAGTGACCCAGAATAGATCTGATTACATTTTGGGAAAAGTAGATCAAAGTTCAATTTTTTTTAATGAATTTTTAAAACTAGCGCGATTATTCCTGTGATGCCATTGTACAATAGCGCCCTCCCGTGGTGCAACAGCGGTATTGCACCCGTACTCCCTCCCATGCTGCAACATTGGGACACGCGTCAGACAAACATACGTCGGACACAGAAACGTCTATTATAGTAGGATGATGACCAACGGCTGCACTTTAAAAAGAAATCTAACTATTTACGATCCTCTAAACAAACTTTTAAAATTTACCCGTATTATCTTAGCTTAGCTCATCTTAATGTGTCTTGTATTGTCGTGTCTTGCTATACTTTATTGTGTTTTATTTGGTCTTATCCCATCTTATTTGGTCTTATCTTAGCTTAGCCTATCTGATCTTTTATATTTTCTTATCTTATTGTATCTTGTCTTTTCTTATATTAGATGGTCTTATCTTGTTTCATGTCTTTCATGTCTTTTGTGTCTTGTCCCGCTATATTTTGTCACATCTTGTTTCATCTTGTCTAAGGTTGTTTGGTCTTAGCTTAGCTTATCTGATTTTGTCTTGTCGTGTCTTGGCATATTTTGTTGTATCTTAACTTAGCCTAGCCTAGCCTAGCCTACCTGATCTTTTCTTATATTTTCTTGTCTTATTGTGTCTTGTCTTTTCTTATGTTAGCTGGTCTTATCTTATGTCATGTCATGTCATGTCATATCTTTCGTGTCTTAATTTTCATCTCATTTTCTCGTATTTTGTCATCTTGTCTTAGCTAATTTTTGCCTTTTTGTCTTGTCTGATTTTGTCTTGTTGTGTCTTGCCATAATTTGTCGTGTCTTATCTTAGCTTAGCTTAGCCTAGCCTTGCCTAGCCTACCTGATTTTCTCTTATATTTTCTTGTCTTATTGTGTCTCGTCTTTTCTTATATTAGCTAGTCTTATCTTGTGTCATGTCTTTTGTGTCTTAATTTTCATGTCATATTTTGTCGTATTTTGTGTCATTTTGTTTTTGCTAATTTTTGCCTTAGCCCAGCCTATCTTATCTTATCTTATCTTATCTTATCTTATCTTATCTTATCTTATCTTATCTTATCTTATCTTATCTTATCTTGTTATAAACATGTCTCTTGCTGTATGTTACATATTAAATATCCATACATCTTCATCTAAATCTGAAATATCCACCCATAGTTGCTCCTCCGTCGTCTCAGAAATCTCTCGACGAGCCTATTTGACCCTGTGATGACGAACCTCCGGTCCAATCAGATACCTGTTTATATCCCGCCGGCTCTCAGTTGCTCTTTTCTTGCCGCTTATCCACGCCAACACGTGCATGTTGCGCAGGGTTAGATGTGGGATTCCAGCAGCTTATAAAACACGGCTTTGTATTAGATCACAACGGTGCATAAATTACATTCACAGCGAGTATTAGGCGTGGAGAAATAACTGAAGACTGGGACTGTTTGGAGTTGAAAATATCACATTAATTTCAAACACATTACCCCCTGCTGGCAGACTTAATGAAGAAGGCCATTAGAATGTCATACCTGCTTACATGTGAATTTTGCAGAAAGTTTATTCTGTTCGTCTGAGTCAGTTTCCCAGAGTCTTTGTGATAAGGAACTGCTCAGCGGACCTGAACAACCAGTTCTACTCGGAGAGCAGAGAAAAACTTGGATGTTTTATTCACGGCTGTGCTTTGAATAATTTCCAGGCAGAAATTCTTATTTGGCAAAGGCACTCTATTTTCCCCCTGCCAGCTTAAAGGTTTTGTCCTTGACGTCACTTTGCAAAGTGTGTGCAAATGATACGGAATAAAGACTTAAAGATTTGTTGTAAGAGGAGCTTCGTCGGAGGCAGAAATACAGCAGAGTAATGGTCTCATGACTTCTCAGCAGAACAAAAGACAGTTTCCACTTATCTCTTGAGCCAGCTTTTCTGTTTTTACTCATTTGATTCAGTGCTGCAGCTTTTTCTCCGGCTTCATTTAACCGTCCATTCATTCTTGTATCTGTGTATGTAAAGAAGGAAACAGGGCTGATGCTGATTATTACCAGTAAGAACCGATCGACAGTTATAGGACAAATAAACCCTTCACTATATGGACGAAAGTATTGGGACACATCATGGCTAAAACAGGTTTCACACATAAGGATTTTCTAAATCTGAAGAGATTTTAACCTCTGAAGGGGACACAAGGGGTATTGTTTTTGGTTTGGTTTATATGTTTGCTTGTTTGTTAACACTCTAGCAGCAAAATTATTGGTTGAATTCATACCAAATTTGGTTTGTAGATTGACAGTAACCCAGAATAGATCTGATTACATTTTGGGAAAAATAAGTCCAAGTTTCAATTTTTGGGAATTTTTTAAATCTTTTTTTTTTTTTCCTATTTACTTATGATGGGCGGAATTTTACATGTCTGTAGCAGCAAAAGTCTAGGTTGAATTCATAGTAAATTTAGTTTGTAGAAATATAAATATAATGTAAGAATATACAGAGGAAAATGTGTGTAAACAAAGCAAAGGAAGCAGATCCAGTTTGATGATTAGTTTGTAAAAAGGGGGTGGGAGTCAATAAGTTATATTTCTTCCCACTCCTTTTCGAGCGCAGAAAAATTTTATTTATTTATTTATTTTTGACCATGTTGTATGATTCTTTGTTATCTGATGAGTCTATGTGGTCGAAATAAACTATTACTACTAAAAAAATGGTGAAAAGAAATGGACAAAATAATGGGCATTAATTAACAATATTAATTGATTTGTTTGTTGCTTATATGAACTGAAGATCAAACATGATTCAACAGTATTCTTTCTTTCTAAAAGTGTTTATAAAACAATATATGCCTAGAAAAACACATTCATGTAAGAAGTTAATAACTAATTGCCCCCCCCCCCCCAAAGGAGAGGCAAGGGGTATTGTTTTTGGTTCGGTTTGTTTGATTGGTAACACTCTAGCAGCAAAACTATTGATTGAATTCATACCAAATTTGGTTTATAAATTGCCAGTGACCCAGAATAGATGTGATTACATTTTGGGAAAAGTAGGTCAAAGTTCAAAATTTTTATGAATTTTTAAAATCTTTTTTTTTTCCCCTTTTACTTATAATGGGCAAAATTTTGCATGTCTGTAGCAGCAAAACTATTGGTTGAATTCATACCAAATTGGGTTTATAGGTTGCAAGACACACAAAATAGATGTCATTACATTTTGGGAAAAGTAGGTTAAAGTAAAAAATTTTTTAATGAATTTTTAAAATCTTTTTTTTTCCTCCCATTTACTTATAATGAGCGAAATTTCACAAGTCTATAAAAACATCAGTTTTGTTTCAATTCACTTCAAACTTGCACCATATATATATATATATATATATATATATATATATATATATCTTTCTATGTGACTTCCCCACTGCTGTATTTTAATACATTTTAGTGTATTTTTTTTAAGTGTATTTTAATTTCTTCTTTTGTTTGTTTTCTGTCCATGTTTGGTATATAATAGCTGTGAATAAATTGTCTGAAATTAGAGCAAAGACACCTTGAAAAGTGTCTTAATTTTGGCTTTCTCAAACCTGTAGATACTCTGATTGTGCAGCATTTTTTTGTGAGTATTTTAGTGCATTTTAGTGTATTTTTTGTTTATCTTAGTGTATTTCTTGTGTATTTTGGTGCAATTTTTTATGTATTTTTGCATATTTTAGTGTATTTTAACAATTTTTGTGTATGAGTTCATTTATGCATGATTTATGTGTATTTGAGCATATTTTATGTGCATTTTAGTGTATTTCAGAACATTTTTGGATATTTAAGTGCATTTTGGGGTGTTTTAGTTTATTTAGGTGTATTTTTTTCCTGTATATTGGTGTATAATAACTATGAGGCCCATGTTACTTTTAATTGTGTGAATGAAATTTGAGCAAAGATACCATGAAAAATGTCTTCATAGTCATAAATGTGGCTTCATCAAACCTGCAGATACACTGTTTATAACAGCTTGTGACCTTCTTAACATGTGAAATTGTCTTTTAAACTGATGTCATGTCTCCCTGAGACCCAGGAAAGTAAAAATGTTGGCTTTTTTGCATTAAATAATGACCTGGATTGGAAACAGCATGATGAACAGTTTTTTTCAGATCCATTTTTATATTTATTTATTTATTTAGTTTTGTATGGAATGTCCTTTGCAGTGGACAGCTTTTTTTTTTTTAGTGAAGCTATGAAACTCTTGTCCCCTACAGAGGACAAAAATGCATTGCTGGGTCTCAAGAGAATATGTTTAAATGATGACAGGATGAAAAAAATAGCCTACCACTGACTGTAACATAGGTCTTTATTTTTATTTTATTTACTGAAATAAGAGAAAGAAGCAGAAGGACAAAATGTATTAAATATGAATAAGGTATGATCCAAAATGTAATTTCTGAGTGATCGTTTTATTTCAGCTAGTTGTTTATTGAATATATAGAAAATGTACTGGATGTAGATGTAAAATTGTCTGTACTGATACTGTACACAGACCTGTTCGGCCTGTGTACAGTATCCTGAATAAAACATCGGTATCATATGATTTTGTACAGTATTGAGTTGTTGTGACAAGTGGCCTAGTTGTGTTTAAGCTCTGTCGCAGTCATTTTTATTTGTCAGCATTCCGGCGGTGGAGTTTGTCTCTGTGGACGTGGAGTGTTTCATGTCCTCCTCAGACACATTTGGGGGAGCGTGGGGACAAACGCCGGATGAGCGACTGCGAAAACAATTCCCCCGGATACGCCTGTTGTCGCCTCTTCCTCTCCCTCTTTCTGCGTCTCCTCAGGGTTGAATCACATTTCCCTCACTTCCCTCCGATGTGTCTGTGTCATATATAGGTACATGGGTGCATGCTTTCGTACATTTACACCGACGTGCACACACAAACATTCTGACAAACCCCCACTTCTGACAAAAAGACCATAAAATACACAAGAAATACACTAAACATACAATCAGGATATCTGCAGCTTTGAAGCCAAATTTAAGACTCTTAAGACATTTTTCAAGGGATCTTTGCTTAAATTTCATTCACATAATGAAGTCACATGGGCTTCACTGTTAGTATACACCCATATGCAGGAAAAAATACACTGAAATAGACTAAAAAAACCCAAAATGCACTTGAATATACAAAAATGTTCGGAAATACACTAAAATGCACATTAAATAGGCTCAAATACACATAAATAATGCTTAAATGCACTCAAATACATAATTTAAAAAAACACTAAAATATAATAAAATACACAAAAATTTCACCAAAATACACAAGTAATACAATAAGATAAACAACAAAAAAAAGCTGCACAATCAGGGTTGTACATACCCTGATTGTGCTTGATTGGTTTGATGAAGCCAAATTTAAGACTTTTTAAGACATTTTTAAGGCGTCTTAGCTCTAATTTCAGACATTTTATTCATATAAATAACAGACCAACAGGCCTCATAGTTGTTATACACCAACATGCACAAAAAATAAACTAAAGTACACTGAAAAAAACCCACAAAATACGCACTAAAAATACAAAAATGTGCTAATAAAGACTAAAATACACATCAAATATGCTAAAATACACTAAATATACATAAAATATGCTTAAATACACTCAAATATGCAAAAATACAGAAAAAAATACATTGACATGCACTAAAATACACAAAAAAATTTGCTACATATACAGTCATTGTATCTGCAGGTTGGATGAACCCAAGTTTACGAGTTTTTAAGACATTTTCCAATGTGTCTTTGGTCAAATTTCAGAATTTCCATTCACATAAATAACAGACCAATAGGCCTCATAGTTAATTTACACCAACATGCAAAAATACACTAAATTACATTTTTAACCCCCCCCCAAAAAATACATTAAGATGCACATAAAATATGCTAAAATACTCTTAAATGCATATAAATATGCTAAAATGCACAATAAAAAGCACCAAAATACACATAAATGCACCAAAATACACCATAAGTACACTAAATTACACAAAAATACATTGAAATTTGCTAAAATGCACATAAAATATGATATGCACTACAATACACAGAGGTGTCAGGTCAAATTTCAGACCTTTCATTCATATAAATAACAGACCAACAGGCCACATTACACATTAAGTTAGTATACACTAACGTGCACAAAAAATACAGCAGAGTCCCCTTAAAAAAAATAAAAAAACGCACTACTATATACAAAAATGTGCTAAAAATACACTAAAATGCACATAAAATATGCTAAAATACATTATAATACACGAAAGTATGCTAAAACACACAAAAATGCACCAAAATGTACAAAAAATACATTAAAATGCACTAAGATACACAAAAATATGCTAAAATCCACTAAAACATGCTGCAACACATAAAAAACGCTCTACAATATACAAAAATCAGCTAAAACACACTAAAATGCGCATAAAATATGCTAAAATACACTATAATACACTATAGCATGCTAAAACACAAAAAATGCACCAAAATGTAGAAAAGAATACATTAACATGCACTAAGATACACAAAAATGTCCTAAAATATGCTAAAATACACAAAAATGTCCTAAAATATGCTAAAATACACAAAAAATGTGCTAAAATACACACAAAGAAACCCCAAAAATGCTAAAATACACTAAAATATGCTCAAACACAACAAATAATCCGCAATATACACTAAAATACACATAAAATATGCTAAAATACACTATAATACACTATAGTATGCTAAAACACACCAAAAAATGCACCAAAATGTACAAAAAAAATACATTAAAATGCACTAAGATACACAAAAATGTACTAAAATATGCTAAAATACACCAAAAATGCACTACAGTATACAGAAATGTGCTAAAATACATGCAAATATGCTTAAATACACACAAAACACCCCCCCAAAAATGCTAACATACACTAAAATACGCTATACCACACAACAATACACTACAATATACACTAAAATACACTAAAATGCAGTGAAATACACAAATAAATCTGCGACACATACAGTCAGGGTATCTGCAGGTTTGATGAAGCTGAATTTCTGACTTTTTAAGATATTTTTTTACGGCGTCTTTGAGACACATTGGGGGACATACACCGGATGAGTGATGACGAAAACAATTCCCCCGGATACGCCTGTTGTCGCCTCTTCCTCCTCCTCCTTTTCCTCCATCTTCGTTTCCTCAGGGTTGAATCACATTTCCGTGTCTTCCCTTGGTTGCGTCTGTATCATATATAGGTACATGGGTGCATGCATTCGTACACTCTCCAGTTCCTAGGACACACACACAAACATTCTGACAAATCCCCCTTTTCTGCCAAAAAGTCGATAAATAAATGCATTGTCTCTTCACTTTCTGCTGTTGGCATCGGCCTGTCTAAATTGTCTGAGAAGGCAGTGGAGTGTGAAATTGAGTTCAGAACTGTACTCCGTGTGAAGGGGCACCAGATGAGCGTATGTTTGCTTATTTATTCATATTGCAGCGGCTTTCAGCAGCACTTTTGCAAAGGAAGGGGTCAGTTAAACACATTGCAGTGTTGTTGATGGAAATTTGACAAGTGTAAAAGAAGAGGTTTAAGCGGCGCTGTCCGACCCTCGCTACAGCTCCGATAGGTGATTCATCTGGGGGGTAAATGAAGCTTTAAAGTGAAATGGTGCAGTTCCAGTGAGTCCAGTACGCCTGGTGTTTCAGCACTGAACCGTGGTAGACTCTTTTAGACGCAGTGATTGTCAACTGGTGGGTCACGGCCCAAAAGTAGGTCACAACCCTGTTTTCAGTGGGTTCAGTGGACCTTTGGGTGAAAAATCATGTTAATAAACCAATCCTGCGATTTATTTTTTATGGAACGGAGCGCTGTCCAGTCACACTCCCCAACAGTAGGGGGCAGTAATGCACTGTAATGATAATTAACACCAGATATTTCACAGCATAAAAGGAGACATGAAAGATTTTATTCATATAGATAGGTCAGTAGATAGATACTTTATTCATCCCAGAGGGAGATTTACAGGTTCCAGCAGTATCCACAAACTCAAATAAAAAAACTTAAACACAATAGCAAGAAAACACTTTAAACACAATCGTAAAAACACTTTAAACACAATAGTAAAAAACACAAAGAGTCAGTGCAAAGGAGATTGATGCGTTAAGAGAGTCTGTGCAAAGGATATAGTGTGATGTAAAAAGTGTACATTATGAACTGTGTGTGTGTGTGTGTGTGTGTCGTACAGTCCAGGAACATAATAATGGATTAGATTTATATAGCGCTTTTCTATGAATGCATACTCAAAGCGCGTACAGAGGATCCATTATTCATTCGCTCTCACATTCTCCCTCTGGTGGTGGTAAACTACACTAGTCAACATTTGCTAGGGATCAGGACTGTAACTTTGCTAG
Source organism: Sphaeramia orbicularis (assembly GCF_902148855.1). Taxonomy (NCBI): domain Eukaryota; kingdom Metazoa; phylum Chordata; class Actinopteri; order Kurtiformes; family Apogonidae; genus Sphaeramia; species Sphaeramia orbicularis. The sequence goes on from NC_043974.1 coordinate 33,862,047, forward strand.
TTTCGGGGGTGTAATTCTGGAAACTTGAAAATTTACTTTCCCAGTGGAGTACAGCCTGCGGATGCGGATGGTGGCCACACACATTATTGACATCACACCGTATGTGTTTCAGAACATTCTGAGTGGTTTCAGTGAAAACAAAATTGGAAGAGTAATTGTTGTGAACTCTAATTTCTAGGGTTGTATCACCCTTTTGCCAGAAAGTGCAATAAAAATTTATGTTTTTCTACCTTTTGGTCCATTTTTCTTTACGGGACTGGCCAAAGTACACACATAATATATGAAGTCACCCAAAATATTATACAGCATCAATTATTGTGCAAATATAAAACTGATCCCTAGCAAATGTTGACTAGTATACATATGTATCCACAGCTGTCCTGGGGCAGACTGAAGCATGGCTACCAATTCGCGCCTACGGCCCCTCCGACCACCACCAAACATTCACACACATTCATACACCAGTGCGAGTAGCAGCACTGGAGGCAAGGAGGGTGAAGTGTCTTGCCCAAGGACGCAACAGCACATGGACTGAGTGGGATTCGAACCGTGAACCCTTCTGTTATTGGACGACCCACTCTACCATCTGAGCCATGGCTGCCCCCGAGCCATGAGGAGTGTTTGTAATGTATGCTAGTAATGTAGGATATAGGTGGAAGAAAACTGTCACGACCTGCCTGTTATTTCAGTTGGTTGGTTGTAGGGCTGCATGATTAATCGATTTTAAATTGAAATCAGAATTTTTAATTAGGACAATTTTTAAAAAAGGGAAATTGTGAAATCGATTTCATCTTTCTCGTGCCTCCGGGCCACGCGCCTGCGGGCTACCGTACCAGGGCTCAAAATTAACTTTTTGACCTAGGAGCACTGTGCTCCTAACCCTAAAAAGTTAGGAGCACAGGCTAAAATCTAGGCGCACTACTATTATATAAAAAATTTGGAGAACAAGCAAAACTCTTGGCCATACCAAGTAATATTCCTATATGTATTTAAGCAATGTTAACAACCTAGAATAAAGTATTTGAATAGAGTATGAAAGAAAAAGCTTACATTGACACAGGTGCAAAACAATTGTCAATGTGTGGTATATACTTTAGTTGGTTCTTGGAGAAGAAAGACGAATCTTTTGAAACAGAAGCCATCAAAAAATAATCCGAAATGGAGCGCTTCATCTTCCCTGTTTACACAAACAACGCCCACAGGCTCGCAGAAACTTTTGACGAATCATGTACACGTCTGGATACCGCTTGTTGTTTATTCATTAGCCCCTCGATTCGCTGGTTACGGTCAGCTGATCGTGTAGCAAGTTGATTCACGCAACATGATCATCTGACTTGCAGGATACATTACGTCATGGGAAAATACTTGGAACAACGCCAGCGCTACTAACCGGGTTTGGCAGGAGATTGTTTCAAACGTCGGTGGAGTTATTTGATCCCTTTGTTTATGCCGCCTGCGCACGCGAGGGGGCGGGGACTAGATTTTCCGCTTCAGTCAGCGGGGCGTGGAGCTTGTTTATTTTCAGCTGACGAGTTACTTCTGCAGCCATTATTCTAGGCGCACGTATTAATTTTCGCTCATTTTTTTATTGGCGCACCGTGCGATCGTAATCTCAAAAACAGTCGCACTACAGAAATTCTCAGGCGCATGCAACCGTAATTCAGTCGCAGTCATGAGCCCTGCGTACATTATTTTTTTTAAATAATTAATTTAGTTCTCTTACTTGCTAAATTTTTCATTCACAAATGTAAGTTCTGTAACACAAAACCAAATATTTATTTTTTGAAAGATGTTGAACTTTATTTAAAGCTGTTTGATAAATTTGGAAGCAAAAAGGCTATAAAAACCGTCAGTATTTACTCTGATTTGGACATTGTATTGTAGTGTATTTCCCCTGGCAAACTTGTTATGTTATTTTCTTGTTGTATACATTGTTTGTACACTCCATTTAATAAAGATTTAATGAAGAAAAAAAAAACTTCTGTAGGTTCATCACATAATACCATCACAGATTTGAGGTCGGAGCAGTGCCTTGTATTGTGGGCTGCTCACGAAAATGACATGCTGACTTCTGTTTTTGTTTTTGCTTTTGTAGTTTTACCCAAAAATCAAAATCGAAAATCGAGTTTTTAGAGGAAAAAATCTGGATTTTATTTTTTGCCAAAATCATGCAACCCTAGTTGGTTGTCCCCCTCGTGGATGAAATTCATTGAGCAGAAGTACGGATGTAAAAACCAGAGGAAGGGTTGATTCCTCCCCACCCTCCCCCCCAACAAATCGTACCCTAAGCGTTGCCACCTGCTGGTCAGTTTGGTTCATCATTAAACTTGTCCTCTGTGTTTTCATACTGCAATGTTTTGCTTTATCTCAGGTTCAAAACACCCCATCTGTTAATGAAATAAATTTGACAGTTCTAACTGTTTTTAATTTGGGTCTTGTCATTGAAGGGTGACAGTGGGTCCTGAATCCAGACCAGCGGAGAACCGCTGTTGTAGACGGTCACTGTCATTGTTCTAAGTGCCAACTGCGCTGAAGCTCAGGACTTGCATACAAAGCAAAAAGGTAATTTTCCTTGAATCACTAGGTAGTGATTGAATAACTTCACAGTGATTTGCTTTCTCCTATTTCTGAAAAGATGAATTTTTTTTTCCCAAAGCCGAAGAGTTCATGCGAGAATAATAGCACCTGCCCACACTAATTTGCCAAGAACAAATGATTTTGCTTGAGAATGTAACTTTTGTGCCGCTTTCTCCAGATTTAATCAGAGGTATTACGCAAACCTTCCTCTCCTCAGCTCTTTTCTTGCTGTTCTGTGATGAATGTGTTGTTACCGGATGATGTATGTTTATAGATTGCCGGGGATAACTGCTGTTTTGAAGAGTTATAGCTTCCCCTCACATCACACAAAAGCGCCTCGATGCGAAAATCATTCAGGGATTTCAGGTTTGTCTCTCAATTTCACTGAGCACAACACATGATAAATGTGCATTTGTTTAAAAACGCCGTCTCTAAACTTTGTTTCCAGACTTTTATTTATTTATTTTTTTTCCGACAAGGCTGTGTGAATGTCAGAGCCTGGCAGACGGCGGAAAATGTTTCTGTTTTTTCTTTTTTTTAACCCTTTAACAACGGCAATCTCACCGGTGCTACATTTTGCACTTTGCAGCATTCAAATTACTGTAACTCCTGAACCGTTTACGCTATCCATAAAATTCAAATGGCATCGGAAAGCTGAGATCCTGAGCTTTCTGACACCATATACCACTTTATGGTTTCAATGTGGGACTGTATTACAAGTAGAAAGCTTCAGAGACTTCCACACAGGCTAAAAAATGCCTGGAAATAACCAAACATATGGAGCTATAATATGGATACTGAATATTCAAGAGCAAAAAGCATGTTTGAGCAGATGTAAAATAGTTGAAAGTTTATTGCTGCAATCTGAAAAAGTTTTGTTATAGACATTTACAGTTGTTTTTGCTAATAAATATGCTAAAGTCTTCAAGTCTGTTTTTTTTTTTCTTTTTTACTAAAATACAGTGTTAAACATTTATTATTTATAACAATGATAAATATAGTGATGTTCCGATCTGGATTTTTTTGCTCAGGATTAGTTTTGCCATTGCCAATCCGATACCAACTTTTTACAATGAAATTTTGATATAAATTTGGAGTCATTATTTATAGGTTGTGCTATTATTTTACTGTAGATCACAATTGGACTGAATGTGGAACCTGAACTAAAACAACTATGACGCCTTTGACTCTTGATAACTGTAGTATAATTTTCGCACTTTTCAAATTCATACTGTCAGACAAATTAGAACCTTTGGCGGGCTGGTTTTGGCCTGCGGGCCGTATGTTTGTCACTGCTGTAGCCATCTATGGATAGGTCTGTTCTGGTTTTATATGGGGGTGCATTCCGTGCCATATATTACTGATGTGCGGATCAGTGGGTTACTTGTGGATCGGCTCAGAAGAATGTCAGTTTTTTTGCGGAATGGAATTGGTCGGGTCAAATAATTCCACAAAAGCCTGTGGGTTGAAAAAATCCCGACTCATGCATCACTACCGAACCACAAAGTGAAAGTGAAACTTATAGATGTTTTACTAATTCCTCTAAACTTCCCGCTGTTGTGCAGCTAATTTTCCTTTTCCTTACCTTCGGAAACTTTAATTTGAGGGGGCAGGACATGTGATTACCTCCCCCCAGAACCATCATGTCCATGTCCATCATGTGTATGTGCAATCACTGTGGAAATATGTAAATATCTCAATGGAAATTTCCTGGTTACTATGGAAATATGTAAATATTATACAACTGTTAAATTTCCCCATGATGGGATCAGTAAAGTCTTATCTTTCGCCCATGTTTAATATAGAAATCCAAATTTTATGTACTAGCGGCATTGTACCCGTGGCTAAAACACCCTCCTGCGGTGCAACAGCAGCATTGCACCCAAACGCCCTCCCGTGTTCCAACAACGATCGGACGGACGGACGGACATCGATGGGACGATGATTGCATAAACATTGTTTTTGATGACTTTTAATGGTCTAATAATTTTTTCCGCAACTGTGGGTTCTTTATCTCGATGGAATTTTCCTGATTAACCTTCCAGTACCCGGGTGAGCATATTATGCACACTTTGTACGTCATGTTATAGAAGCTCATATTATTTTTCACAATTTGTCTTTGGTTAGAATTCAAAAATTGTTCATTTTTGCATGATTAAAAAAAAAAAAAATCGGCCAAGAATCAACTGCAAAAAGACCGGAAACTAGGTTCTTAATCTCAGTGGAAATTTCTTGGTTACTATGGAAATCTGTAAGTATCTTAAAATTTTATACTTAAACATTCTTAAAGTACAAAAATTTATTTCTACCTGCCTTTCTTTTGCACTGGTGTGTTGCATATTGCTGCAGTAAACTGTTAAATTTCCCCATGGTGGGATCAATAAAGTCTCATCTTATCTTATCTTTCGCCCATGTTTAATATAGAAATCCAAATTGTATGTACTAGCGGCATTGTACCCATGGCTAAAACGCCCTCCTGTGGTGCAACAGCGGCATTGCACCCAAACGCCCTCCCGTGTCCCGTGTTGCAACATCGATCGGACAGACGGACATCGACGGGATGGACACGGGGCGGGGCTGAAACGTGCATTATATAGTAGGATGTATATAATACGTTCTGTTAAATGGATGAATACATTACTAACAAACTAAATAAAGGTGTATATACAGTGGCATTTATGGACTGACAGTCCGTGTTTAATTCTATTGTTCTCATAATGCATACTTTACTATAATGTAGCTACCAGTTTAAAGACCAGAAGATATTCCTTTATCTTATCAAATTGTATCGTATTGTATTGTATCTTTATTTATCTTAAATCCGATCCGATCTTCTAAAAAAGACCAGATCGGTAGCTGATACCGATCTTTAGATTGGATTGGGACATCCCTAATAATGTATCCCCAGATATTGAAGGTTAAGTTCTCCTGAAAACAAAAGTGCAAACAAATTGGCAAAAAAAGAGACATTTTCTGACACTTTTATTGCAAACAAAACATGAAGACATGTAGGCGGCGGTCTTAAAAGAGTTAAAGATTAGCCGCAGTGGTCCTTCACTGTCGCCAGAATCACCGGTATGGAGGTCAAACTCAGAGACGTTTTCCTTTAGAGTGACAGAAATTGTAATCCCATCAAAGTCTTCTGCATTCTCAGCATGACCTGTAAGAACTGCCCTCAGCTGATAGCGGAGCCGTCATTTCTGCAGAGCTCGTACATCCATCTGTGACACTTGGGAATAATGCATTTCATTTAGAAATTCAAGAAACACAACGGCGGATAATGACCACTCTGTTTCCTCCCCGTTCGTCTTGAATTATATGCTGCGAAAATAAACCATACACTGTAGTATTTTCTGAACATCTTATACTTTATTCAACTCCAGCATAAAAATGTAATAAGAATATAAAATATGAAGGTATAGCTTATGTTCCACTGCTGTCAGACTAAAATAACTAGTGTTAAATAAATGATACAAGACATGAAATGGATCTTTTTGGACAGGGGTGTAATGTGGACGTTCGATTATCATCATCGGCTTACAAATGCATATGACTAAACACGCTTCAAAGTTTAATTTCTATCGAAGCCTCAGTCATAAATAACCCCGAGATAAAAATCTGATAAAAATGTGTGACCATGCCTGAACGACGCGGGGAAAAAAAGCTCGTTTTTCACTTTATGCAAATGCACTACCTTAAGGAAATATTGTTCTATTATCTACTTTTAAGCATCTGCAGTCATTAACCGAGTAAATACACAATTACTGTCACACTAATTACAATGTCATTTGACTCTGTCTTTAATTTTCTACTATCTCCTATTGCACTGTTACTATGACAGGTTGCTCTTTGTGCTATGTAAGATGTTTGCCCTTTTCTCAAATGCAGTCGTTTTAACATGGTTAATGATGTAATTAGTCATTCTTGGTGGGAAAAAAAAATACTCTCCACACCCATCCATGCTTCTAATGCCTAATGTACACATTTGATTTGAAGTGTCATGTTGAATGGAGGGTGTATTCATGTCCACCTCCTGCAGGCCTTCGTCTGACGCATAAACCTGAAAACACAAAGCTGGGATTATACCATGTTTTTGACACCAGTTGTATAATGTAGGCTATATTTTCACTGATCTAATGTGTTTAGCAAACATCGATGGAAATGTCATGAATGTGGCGCCAAAGTCCTTCCTGGAAATGTCACACACACACTTTAAAACAGCAAAAAATAGAAGGAATAACAGTGGTTTACGTAACCTTCTGGGATCCAGATGAGCATATTATGCACACTTTGTATGTCATATTATAAAAGCTTGTATTATTTTTTATAATTTGTATTAGGTTAGAATTCAAAAGTTGCTTATTTTTGCGTGATTTAAAAAAAAATTGGCAAAGAATCAGCTGCAAAAAGATTGGAAACTACAGTTGCGGAAAAAATTACTAGACCACCCTTGTTTTCTTTAATTTCTTGTTCATTTTAATGCCTGGTACAACTAAAGGTACATTGGTTTGGACAAATATAATAACAACAAAAATAGCTCATAGTAGTTTAATTTCAGAGCTGATATCTATCCATTTTCCATGGTTTTCTTGATAATAACCAAAATCACTGAAGTTCTTACATCAATATCTATGGCATTGTACTGATAAAAACAGTGCTTTTAGGCATTCCATGTTTTCTTTTCTGTCTGTTTTAGTCACATGATACACACAGGAGTTAGGACTGGATTGCATAACCATTGTTTTTGATGACTTTTGATGGTCTAATAATTTTTTCCGCAACTGTAGGTTCTTAATCTCAGTGGAATTTTCCTGGTTAACCTTCCATTATCTGGGTGAGCATATTATGCACACTTTGTACGTCATGTTATAAAAGCTCATGTTATTTTTCGCAATTTGTATTGGGTTAGAATTTAAAAGTTGTTCATTTTTGCTTGATTTAAAAAAAAATGTCAAAGAATCAGCTGCATAAAAACTGGAAACTAGGTTTTTAATCTCAATGGAATTTTCCTGCTTCACCTTCCAGTATCCATGTGAGCATATTATGTACACTTTGCTCTTCATGTTATAAAAGGTCATATCATTTTGGTTGATTTTTATTAGGTTAGAATTCAAATGTAGTTAATTTTTGCATGATTTTTTTTAACATTCTGACCCGGCCACTAAAATCAGCACATTGTAAATGATAGAAAATTTCATTCCCTAAAAAAAAAAACAAAAGGAATAACAGTAGTTTATTTAACCTTCCGCTATGCACACTTTGCACTTCATATCATAAAAGGTCATATCATTTTGTAGAATTTGTATTAGATTAGATTTCAAAAGTTGTTCATTTTTGCATGATTTTAAAAATTCTGACCCAGCCACTAAAATCAGCGCATTGTAAACAATAGAAAATTCCATTCTCTAAAACAATAAAAGCCAGAAGGAATAACAGTGGTGTATTTAACCTTCCGCTATCCAGGTGAGCATATTATGCACACTTTGTACGTCATGTTGTAAAAGCTCATATTATTTTTCACAATTTGTATTAGGTTAGAATTCAAAAGTTGTTTATTTTTGCATGATTTAAAAAAAAATTGTCAAAGAATCATCTGCATAAAAACCGGAAACTAGGTTTTTAATCTCAAAGGAAGTTTCCTGCTTAACTTTCCGGTATCCATGTGAGCATATTATGCACACTTTGCACTTCATGTTATAAAAGGTCATATCATTTTGTAGAATTTGCATTAAGTTAGAATTCAAAAGCTGTTCATTTTTGCATGATTTTTAAAATTCTGACTGAGCCACTAAAATCAACACACTGGAAACAATTGAAAATTACGACGCTAGCACCCGTCTTCCAAGTGAGTAAAAATACGCATTGACACATTTTAGCATTTAAAGCTATACCTACCGGACTTGCATGCCGCACAGCACTCAGAAAAAATTTGAATATGAACGTCATGAAAGTCCCACCCGCTTCCCCCTGCCTCACCTCTGACACTTATCTATTACTTGAGAAGTCTTCTGGCAATGTGCTGAAGTAGCTCTGGCAACCCCGAAGTTGCGTTTCAGAACAGGGTTAATGACAACTTCATAATAAACACTGAGGCTGCTACAAATGCTAACGCTAACACCGATAACACTGTCCATTATGCTACAGCTAAATCTAAAGCAACCGCTAAAGCCACATGCTTGGCTTATTTACACTAACGGTGAAGTTAACGCTGATGCTAATGCTAATGCTAATCTTCATTGTACAAATAACATAACATGACAGAATTATAGTAACTGATAGCAGCTGGATGCTACGTCATCACATGTAATGTAGTGTTCTATGATTAGACAAACATAAAGTACCTGTCCAGCAAAAACTCCGCAACCATCTCGTCACTTTTCAGCTCTGTTAGAAGCCGTTTTAGCCTCTGCCATTGCTCGAAGCAGACCTGATGTACAAACAGGTCTTGTCTCTTGCCGAATCAAGAATTCTCTTTTGGGCAACTTTTTCTGCTCCAGTCTTTTTGTGCTTCTTATTCTCTGTGTGAGCAGATGGGGGTGGAAGTGGCAGCTCGCCTTGTTTGGTCATTGAAAGTTCTTTGCCGTTCCTTGATATGTTTCAAAGACCGCTCTGCCACAAAGGCGTGTGACTCACAAGCAGTGACAGCGGGAGGCAACTGAAGGGGGACGTGGCCACGGATGACAGACAGGAAGCTCGGCCATTCATTTTATTCAGACCGAATAAAATGAATGGTAAGACTTTTATCAGATATATATGAGAATTTAAGATTTTTGAGTTTCAAAACCTAGTGGATTTCTTTTACATTTTAGTTTGCGACACGTTTATCAAGAGCATTTTAAGATTACAAAAGAAAAGTGTAAAAATGCCAGATAGTACAGTATAGCTTTAATATTTGACCTAGCACAAAAAATAATAATGCACCCATGTTGCCGTTAATCATTGACATATACCAGGCTGCAAAAATTTTAAAAATGAGTTACTTAATTCTTATGTCGTATATTGAAAAAAAAAAAGCAAAAGATAAAAAAAGAAATGTTTGCTTATACTACAAACATGACATTTAAAGGGTTGAAAAATATGACAGTTATTGAGTATTTGGTATTTTTGTTTGGCTTAAGTTGATGAAATACAACAAAATGTAAAAAAAAAAAAAAGGCAGATTATGCACTTTTGATGATTTGGGAGGACCTCTCGGGGTGGGATACCGGACCCTTTTGTTTCTTTGCTTAAAATGTTGTGATAATTTAAAAAATAAATAAAATAAATTAAAATCTTGCGGTGTGACCACAGGATAAGAACATTTACTGGTACTACATACCGGTATTCTATTAAAACACACTCTTGAAATGGATTCCTCGGCATATTTGACTTTACTTGGACGTAGGAGTGTGTTCTAAGTCTATGCACATGATTCCTAGGAGGATGTTCTTCCTTGTAAGACGTTTGGATATGAACGTACATACACGGGTTATGTTGCCATTCAAGGATGATACATTGGTAGATGGGTCGATTGGGTCTGTTGCAATCTGCTGCAGCTCTTACTCATATTTGACAAAATCAAGAGTGAAAATGCCAGAACTGGAACATATACACTTCATGCTGCAGCTTTTTCCTCTTAGATTGACCAAATATAATAAATACAGATGAATAACACCGTTTCATATACTGTCACGTACACTATATGGACAAAAGTATGGGACACATTGAATTCAGGTGTTTCATTCTTATATTGTGATAAATATTATTGCATTGGTTAGTATGGTTTAATTTATTATCTTTGCTTCCTTTGCCTCAGAGATGGTTTTTACTTGATTTCTCTCAACATTGAATTTTTTTTTTTATCCATGACTATGATTTTAAATGTTCTACCTCTAAATTTCTAAAAATATCTTTTTGTGCTCTGACTATAAATAATTTTCTACCACAACTAACCATCTACTTTCTTCACATCTCACTGAGGAAGAAAAAAATCTCCCATTAAACTTTAAGGAAATATCAATGTTTATTAACTATGTGGACAAAAATATTGGGACACATTATGGCTACAGCTATAAGATGTTCTGGTCATGATGATTTGAGATATAAACATCAATATTTCCTGATGTGAACGTAGATTTATATAATGGAAAAATCAGACCTCATTCTGTTCATGGTACCCATAGATTCAGGGAATTACGTGGCAAAGTTGTTGTGTAGAATAGAATCAAGTAGAATAGAATAGAACAGAATAGAATAGAATAGAATAGAGAGATTGTATGTAAAAACCACCACACAGAAACTATACTGAAAATATATACTGAAAAATCTTGACAATGTACAAAACTGCAAAGAAATACTAAAAAATATACAAAAGGCAAAAGAAATATGTACAACACATAAAGTTAAAAAAAAAGCAAGGTGTTCTATCCTAGTTACCTCTGCCAGGAGGTATTGTGATCGCTTTGCTTTGTGTGTGTGCATGTTTGTTTGTTTGTCTGTTAGCAAGATAACTCAATAAGTTATGGATGGATTTTCATGAAATTTTCAGGAAATGTTGATACTGGCACAAGAAAGAAATGATTAAATTTTGGGGGTGATGGGGTGGGGTGGGGTGGGGGTTGGTCCAATCAGAAGGAGTGGACTCACATCATGAACACAAATGAAGGAAAAAATAAGGAAGAAATGAACAAAATGCACACAAGTGATGAAAATACAAAAATTAAATGAACACAAATAAAGAAAATAATGAACAAAATGCACAAAAATGAAGAAAATATAAATATTGAACAAAATTAAGAAAAATGAATATAAAAACACAATGAATAAAAATAATGAAGGAAATGAGGAAAAATGAAGAAAATATAAAAACAAAATGAAGAAAATGAAGAAAACAATGAACAAAATGAAGAAAAATGAAGAAAATCTAAAAACAAAATGAAGAAAAATGAAGAAAAAATAAAAACAAAATGAAGAAAATAATGAACAAAATGAAGAAAATTGAAGAAAATATAAAAACAAAATGAAAAATGAAGAAAATAGTGAAAACAATGAACAAAAATGAATATAAAACAAAATGAAGAAAAATGAAGAAAATATAAAAACAAAATGAAGAAAAATGAAGAAAATAATGAACAAAATGAAGAAAAATGAAGAAAATAATGAACAAAATGAAGGGGTGGGGCAGATCTCTCTTGGCGGAGGTCTGAGTGCTTTTCTTGTTTCACATGGATTGCGATCCCCCGTTTTTCCTTATATTTATGTACTTAGACCTGAGTGTGCAGAGCAGTTCTAATGGAGGCACGTGTCGGAGTGTTACCTGTCACCTAAATTGCCAAATCTAAAGTCCAATCCATACTTTTTCTCGTTTCTTTGAGTCCTCCAGAAGCCATCAGCTCTGTAGATACTTTCCAATTACACCAGCGCTCCTGAAGTTTACTCCAATCAATATTTTAGCGCTGAATGGCAAGTTCACCCTTAAACAAAAATAATTTTCCTTGACAGCCTGAACATGCGTTAAGACAGTCGGAGAAGGTTTGGCCTCCTCTGAGCCCATTAAAAGGGTTTTAATGAGGGGAGAGTGGTCTGTAGCCGCAGACCCCCCACCAGCTTTTGATACAATGCACTGTCATCTCATTAAATCCTGATGACTGTCAGCGGTGTTCCAGGACAGTTGTGAGACCTGTGTGCGCTCTTTAGACACTCCGTCGCCATGGGTGGGAGGGGAGGTTGATTTGGAGGGGGAGGGGTGGGGGGGGTAGTGCCAGGGGGCTGCAGGCACCAGCTGGACCTGGCACCACAGCACAGCCCCAGACAGTCATAATGGCCTCCTGGCTTCTTGTTCACGTCTCATGCTTTGTCACCTTAAACTGGGCTGTAATGGCCTTTATGAGCTGCCATGAATTGTGCAATAAAGAGCAGCGTGGGGGCAACACGGACAGAATAGCAAGTCTGAGGAGCTGGCTCGTGAGGCCTGTGTAGTTTTATAAGAGGCTGATCTCAGGAAGTCAACGGGTTTCCAACATTTCAACTGCTTCTTAACCCTTTAACAACGGCTATCTCACGGTGCTGCATTTTATACTTTAGGGTGATTCTCTGAATTCTGTGCCATTTTGTTACGGGGTTGAATGTTACGGGGTTGATGATTTTAGCTGAAAGTAGCCACAAATCTCCATCAGCTGGGAAATGGGACACCACATGGCATGAGGAAAACAAGAATGTAATATATTTTACCAACATTATCATTAGATTTTTCCAAAACAATATTAAATATCATTCATTAGGCCCGTAACAGTACACGTACCGAACCAAACTGTTTCAGTGCACACCTGTTTGGTTCGGTACACAGCTGTACTTCAATCTTCAATTACGTAAAAAATCTTCAATTAAGCCAAAAAAATCTCAAATTTTGCAAAGTCTTGAATTAAGCAAAAAAAAAAAAATCTTCAATTAGGTTTAAAAAAAAATCTTGAATTAAGCCAAAAAAACAAATCTTCAATGAAGTAAAAAAAAAAAAAAAAAAAAATCTTCAATTAAGCAAAAAAAATCTTCAATTAAGTAAAAAAAAAAAAATCTTCAATTAAGCAAAAAAAAAATCTTCAATTAAGTAAAAAAAATCTTGAATTAAGCAAAAAAAAAAATCTTCAATTAAGTAAAAAAAATCTTGAATTAAACAAAAAAAATCTTCAAATAAGTAAAAAAAAATCTTGAATTAAGCAAAAAAAAAATCTTCAATTAAGTAAAAAAATCTTGAAGTAAGCAAAAAAAAATCTTCAATTAAGTAAAAAAAAAATCTTGAATTAAACCACAGAAAATCTTCAATTAAGTAAAAAAAAAAAAATCTTGAATTAAGCAAAAAAAAACCCAAATCTTCAATTAAGTTAAAAAAAAATCTTCAATTAAGCAAAAAAAAGAAAAATCTTCAATTAAGGTGAAAAATCTTGAATTAAGCCAAAATAAAAAAATCTTCAATTAAATTAAAAAAAAAAAAAATCTGGAATTAAGCCAAAAAAAATCTAGAATTAACAACTTAATTTTTTCCCCTTCATTTTAGTGCAAAAAATAACATTAAATTATGAAAATATTTACATTTACAAACTATCCTGTAACACTAAAATATGAATAACCTGAACAAATATGAACCTGAAATATCTAAAGAAAATTCAGCACAGTTTAACAGTTTTTCTTCCTGTTCCTCAGTGTTTAGTGTCTTTGTAGATCTGATCCATAATGCACATGGAGAAATTATAAATTGAGGAATAATATTGTTAAAATTGCACTAAATTTTCTTACGTTTTTTAATTTAAATTTCTTAAATTTTTTTCAGGTTTTTTTTTTTTTGGATAGTTTATAAAAGTAAGTATTTTCATAATTTAATGTTTTTTTTTACACTAAAACAAAGACAAAAATTTGGAGTTGTCATTATTTGTAGGTCATTATGTTAATATTTTTCTGGTCCGGCCCACTTCAGATCAAATTTAGCTGAATGTGGCTCCTGAACTAAAATCAGTTTGACACCCCTGATCTAAACGCAGAAAATAAAGCCATAATAACTCTTAGAAAGTCAAACATTTAGTTTTCTAGGGAGAAGATGCAGTTCTTTGTCATTTAGAACCATTTTTTTCCCATTTATATCTTTATACATTGGCTTCAGTTTGTTTTTTGTCGTCGCCTCCTGATGTTTTTATACCCGTGTGAAGACAATATAGACCTGATACAACTCTGATCTCACTACACTTGTTATTTCATGTTGTTTACTCATGAAATTACACTCATAGGAGCTCCAACATTGTCCTATTTAAGCGTGGGCTGTTACATTCAGGAAATTCTCGAGGCTTGATTCAGATGTGTCGAGCTCTACTGTGAGGATGATGGACTTTTAAGTAGTCGGTCAAACATGACGCTAACTGTCGATTGTTAGATTCTCGCAAACAGTATGAGGCGTGTTCATGCATCAGATCATGTGACAGTAGGAGGTTGTGCATCATCGGACATCACACATTATCATTCAAGCTTTAAAAACTCAACTCAACTTCCAGTAACAGGTATAAATGAATAGACATTTTTCTTGTTTTGCTACATAATAATATCACATCCTGCCACGTCTGGGGAAAAAAAAAAGCATTTTATATGTGTACACAAATAAGAAATATAAGATAAGAAAACAAAAGTGATAAGAGTAATAGTAGTTGTAAAAAAGATGTATAACTAAGTAATAAGTGTGTAAATAAGAGTAATAATTATAATCAGTAATTCTAACAACAAACAAACATCACACAATATTATTTGCTAAATTTGTAATTTTTTTTTTTTTTGAAGTTTTAAATGCGTATGTTCATTTCTAAATTATAAAAGAAATGGTTCATTTACCATGTTTGTTGATTATTTTGTTGTTTTTATTCAGTTTGTTGATTATTTTGTAATTTTTTTTGTTCATTTTGTTGATTATTATGTTAGTTTTGATGATTATTTTGGTCATATTTATTCATTTTGTTGATTTTGTTAAATTTTTGATTATTTTGTTTGTTTTTATTCAGTTTGATGATTATTTTTTCAATTATTTTCTTCGTTTTGTTGATTATTTTGTTAGTTTTGTTTAATTTGGTAATTTTTATTCATTTTGTTGATTTTGTTTTGATTTTTCAATTTGTTGATGATTTTGTTCATTTTGTTCAATTTGGTGATTATTTTGTACAATTTTTTTGTTAATTTGGTTGATTATTTTGTTAGTTTTATTTATTTTTGGTAATTTTTATTCATTTTGTTGATTTTGTTTTGATTTTTAAATTTGTTGATTTTGTTCATTTTGTTCAATTTGGTGATTATTTTGTACAATTTTTTTGTTAATTTCGTTGATTATTTTGTTAGTTTTATTTATTTTTGGTAATTTTTATTCATTTTGTTGATTTTGTTTTGATTTTGCAGTTTGTTGATTATTTTGTGAATTTTGTTCAATTTGTTGATTATTTTATTGTTTTCATTCAGTTCGTTGATTATTTTGTAAACTTTTTTTGTTAATTTTGCTGATTATTTTGTTAGTTTTGTTGATTGTTTTGACAATTTTTTAAATTAATTTTGGTGAATTTGTTTTTGTTTTCAATTTGTTGGTTACTTTTTTTTAAATTTAGTTTGTTGATTACTTTGTACATTTTTTTTTGATCATTTTGTTTATTATTTTGTTAGTTTTGTTGATTATTTTGGTCTTTTTTATTCATTTTGTTGATTTTTTTTTTTTCCAATTTGTTGATTATTTTGTTCATTTTGTTCAATTTGTTGATTATTTTATTCTTTTTGGTGAAAAGCAGTAAATCTAACTTTTTCCTACTCTGATTTAATTTTTTTTGGAGTGATTTTTAGGTTCAGTGTGTGAAAACAACATGTCTAATGACAAAAATAACTGTGAAGTCACACAGGGGATGATGTGCTGAGACAAATGACACCAAAGAAGGCCTGGTAAACAGTTTTATAATGAGAAATACAAAGACAAAATCAAAAGTATTAAAAAAAACACTCCTAAGGGTTACGTATTATGAACAGTATAATATTATTTTGTTTTTTTTTTTCCAGCTCGTCTAATTAAGAGGTTCTCGACTCGAAGCGAAGCCATTGCTTGAGCAAATCGCGTCACCGTTGCAAGCCGATATTGTCTTTCAATTTGAATTAGTGCCTAAATGAAGCATTATGATCCATGCACACAACCTCTTGGTTTATTATTCCTGCCTTTTCTGCTGTTGGTGTTATTGTAATCACATTGAACCATGGTTTAACCACAATAATAAAACCAACGGGGAAGCTAATTTTAACAGCTTTCATTTTTCATTTGCTTCTATACCAGGAGTCTATTTGAAGGCAGGTTTTTTTTTTTTTTTTTTCCTTTCTTTTCGGTGTCTCTATGCATGTTAAATACTGTCATCCTGAATGTCTGCAGACACTCGGGGCTTAGCGGCGTCGCTCTATAGACATAATAGAAATGAAATGGAATCTATCTTCAGCCGTCGCAGCGCCAACGTTTCAGGACGAGGATAACATATCAGCTGTTTGTCTTTGTAGTTTCACACAGCCCCAGGTACATGAGAATATCATAATGAGATACCCAGATACCAAGAAATGGAAACACGGGGGCAATATATCATTATTTACCCAGGCACAAAGAGGGACACTCTCCCCTTGTTCTGTCTTATCGTACATTAGTTGAATTGTGCATTGTGGGAAGTCGGAGCATCCCCCAGGAAGCAAAAACCTCCAGTTGTTTTAGAGATAGAGAAGAAGAAATCTGTGTTCCACCCTGCATTGGGGGGGGGGGGGGGTTATTCTGGTGAAGGGTTTGGCTTATTTCAGATATGGACAAAAGTATTGGGACTCGATGAATTCAAGGGTCTGGGTAGGGCTGTGTAATTAATCGAAATTCCATTACGATTTCGATTATGACACGCAACGATTACAAAAATTATGTAATCGAGAAAAAACGATTATTAATTTTGAGTCGTTTTAATTCACACGCACGCAAGCTACCATGAGCTGCTCTGCCCCGCCCCCCTCTAAGCTACAGCTGCCAGCTAACCGGCAGGTCCACCCCAAGAGGAAAGTTGTACCTAGCGGTCTGGAAAAATGGCAGGAGAATCACAGCAGAAGTGCTTGGTAAACAAAAAAGGCAAGTCAGATTCAATTGTATGGAATCACTTTGGGTTTGATGAAGAAGACGAAGAGCAAAAACACATCACGTGCAAAAAGTGTTTCGTAGTTGTGTCCGCACCGACCGGTAACACAACAAACCTTTGTAACCATCTAAAGTTTAACCACCGCCATCGTTATCATAATCTTATGAAAAACTAAAACACATAAAAACAACTTCGTCCGCAATGCAATCTTCAGTCTCCGAATCTCTTTACGCTGCAACTCCCGTATTAACCTAACCCTAACCCGTATAACCCTAACGTACGTATTCTAGATGGCTGATGTATACAGAAGGCCTTAACTGGAACCTCATGGCACACCACTGAATTTACTGTGTTTCATACTACATTGAACATACTTGAATTTATAATTTGCACTTTACTTGAGTTTTTTTTTTTATTGCTACAGTTCTATGCCAAGTCTATAGCAGTTTAATCACAGTGCACTATTTATTTACAAAAGGAAACATACTTGAATTTACAGTACACTTATTTGCATTCAAAAATTTTGTTTTGTACAAAAGTGAACATACTTTGTTTTAGTGGTTAAAAGCTTTATTTATGTTTAAAGAGTATATTTTACATTGTTTTGCAAGAAAAAAATAAACAACTTTAAGGTTAACAAATAATCATTTTTAATAATACTGATTTCAATTATTGCTAAAATAATCGTGATAATTTTTTTTTCCTATAATCGAGCAGCCCTAGGTCTGGGCTACAAAATAATAACGTTTATGACAGATCCGAACAGAAACACATGCATCCTTGATTTTTTAAAAAATTCTTTGGTTTACATATTAACGCATAAAGACCCAGTGCTACTTTTGCAGTTCCCAAATGAATTTTTCTCTCTCTTTAACCCTATTACACTGGGTTACAAAAAAATGTTTTTTGCAAGTTGTCTAGGTTTTTTCAACTGAATTAGGACCATTTTGCACCGCTAAATCCAAAAATGACATCTGTTTTTCTCAATCAGGTCAGATTTTTTTTTTGCTAATTTGATTTTGAAAAATTTGATCTTCTCACAAAATTGATTACATTTTTGTGACTTTATCAGTTGATTTTTTTTATATAGTTCTCACCCAAAATAGGTTTTAAGAGAAAATAAATCATTTTCTAACACCATTGTTAGGTACAATGGTGTATTCACTGCAGATGTAGCAGAATACGTCAGGCTTATTTTTTCAAGATCTTCTAGTCGAAGCCATTTCATTCACCTGTAATATTAAAAAAAACATTAATCATAAATTGGCAAAAGTAAAATCTTCAGAACTCGTTTATTGCAAGAAATATGAAAGAATTTTGTATCATATGATGTGAAAATGCCCATAAATGTAAGCAAAAATGTTAAAAAGCCAATATGTAGCGTAGTTCAGAAAGTTGACCTGATTGAGCAAAATTAATGTGATTTTTGGACTCAGCACACCAAAATTATCCTAAATCAGCTCAAAAAATTGAAACAATAAATTTGTTGTTGACCAGTGTTATTATCCACTCTATTTTGCATTTTTTTCAGTGAAAATCATGTATTTTCCTACATTTATTTTACTGATTATCTACTTTAATCATCATGCTGAGATTACATTTGAGGGTTATCATTCCAAAACATTTACATTTACACTTACATTTACATTTATGCATTTGGCAGACACTTTTTTCCAAAGCGACTTACAGGGGAAAAACCAAAAAATGAAAGAAAAATACAAGAACAGATTAAAAACATAAAAACAGTACAATTAAAACCCTGTTGTACAGAAGAATAAAAAGTAAAATAATAGACTAAAATACAAGAATGAATTAAAAAAGACATAAAAGCAGCTGTACACTTAAAAACAGTGAAATAAAAATACAAAGTAAAAGCAACAGAGAAAACTTGAGAAAAGGTGACTTTTTCCAGTGAAATCTATCATTAACTGAACATAAAACAAGTTTCTCCATCCACTGTCATTGATCCAACTTGATGGTATTTATTTATTTATTTATTTATTTATTAGGGACAGTGTATATTAATGAACATCTACAACAATTGCAGCTGTAAATATACCAGATTGTATCAACAGTGCTAGTTTCCGTCCGTAGTTCCTAGGCAGGTGACAAGAATGACAATTGACAAAAGACAAAACATCATAAAAATACACAAAACCAAACAGTGAGGACAATTTACTGATGGTCACAGACGTGGTTTTCCTTCATCCAATGATTAAGTTGTGATTTGAAGGAGACATATGATTGTGAGTCTCTTATGTTGACCATACCATACCAACTTTATTTATAATGCACTTTAAGAACTTTACAGCTGGCCAAAGTGACATACACGAAACATAAAACAAGGGATTAAATAAGAAAATAAGTAAGTAAAAAGCAGAGATAACACAGGGTGCAAAGCGGGCTAAGAACCAGGTTATTATCGTTAACGAAAACTAACGAAATGACGAAAACTAGAATTATAAAAACATTTTCGTTAACTGAAATAAAAAAAAACTATAATTAAAAGAAAAAAAACAATAACTAACTGAAACTGTATTGCGTGCTTATAAAACTAAAACGTAAAGAAATTATGGATAAAATTCCCTTCGTTTTCGTCTTTGTCAATGTCGGATTGATATGAAATCAATTTATTTCCCTCAAACAGTTTGAGCTGCTGGCACCGTATGATATTTAACGGTACGTCACTTCTCGTCACTTGTCGTTTAGTCGTCTTCTGGTTCCCACTCTACCTGGAAACATGGAGACTAAAGGTGGGAGAAAGCAGCAGAGTCCTGTACGAGATTTAATTGAATTTGACGGCAAAGAAGATAAAAGATATAAAGAAACTAAAACTAAACTAATACTAAGCATTTAGAAAATAATGAAAACTAATAAAAAAAACTAGCAAACGTGCTCTAAATACTAATTAAAACTAACTGAATTAGAGAAAAAAGGCCAAACTAAATAAAACTAAACTATAATGAAAAATCCAAAACTATTAGAACCTTGCTAAGAACAACAAAATACAACCATCATAAGAACAAAGACAAATTAAAATCTGATAAAAACAGCATAAAAAAAATATAAATATATATATATATATATATATATATATATATATATATATATATATATATATATATATATATATATATATATAAAAGAAACATGTCACTCATTGATTAAAAGCCAATGAGAAAAAGTGTGTTTTTAGACGTGATATTGAGTGGTAAACTGTTCCAGTATTCAGTTCCAGTGACTGAAAGTGTAGTTTGTCCAACAGTAGTGCATCTGTGTGGCACCTCACAGTCTCCTGGAGGTGTGGCCCTCGTGGCCCCTCGCACTGACAGACCGATATTTAATCAAATCTGTCAAGGGAGGAGGGGCAAGTCCATGCAAGTCTTTAAATATCAGGCATACGTTTTTAAAATTCACAAAATCATTAGAATTAAGAAATTTATATTTATCTAAAACAATGCAGTGGTGGAAATTAAATGGATTTTTGTCAAATTTTTTTATGGCTTTTTAAAAAAAATGATGTTATGGGTGTGAGTGTTGTGCCAGCAACAAGTGACCAGGAAGTTCTACAGTATTTAATGTGAGAGAAGATCATAGAGTGTAAAAACATCTTAGCAGCATATAGGGTGAAAAAAGGTCTGACTTGTTTCAAATTTTGCACATTAAAGTTTTCTGTTTTATTAAGTCATTTTATGTGTTGTTTTTTTTATTATTTTAAATTATACATTTACATAAACATGTACTTAGACATTAGGAACCACACAGACACAATACAAAAAAACCAAATTATATAGCAAACCAACAGACCTATTAAACACCAAAAACCCCAACAACAACAAAATAAATATTATCCACTCCTCTTTACAATGCCTATGTGTTTTTTAAATGTTTATGTTGGGTCCCAGGTTAGCCTGAGGTACTTAAACTCTTTGACCAAATCCAGTTCCACCCCTTCAAGAAAGATGTTTGACTTTCAGTTCGACTGTCTTTTTGGTGAACACCATGCAGTCTGTTTTTTTTTTTTTTTTTTTTGTATTGAGCTGTAAACAGGATTCCTTGACCCAGTTCTGCACATGGGTCATGTTTGCTGTCAAGGATTGGGAGGCTCCCTGCGGATTTTTGGCATGTGTGAAAATAACAGCATCGTCTGCGTACTGGTGTTTTACCGGTGAATCAGTGTTGTAGCAGATGACGGTGTTTCCATGGTAACTACGGAGCCTCTGAACGTCCAAATTCATCATATCTGATTACCATGAAAAGATGACAAACTGTGTTTTACACCAGTTATTTACATATATTGATAGGATTAATGGATCAACAGGTATTAAACAGTTTAGATCAGTGGGTGGTTTTGGTCAGTGGTGGATGTTTGGGTCTTTATGGGTTCAGTATTATTTGTACAGTGTTGTTTTGACAGAAAAATACATATAGTCTACCCAATGACAAATAAATGATGTACGAGATGAATAAAGATATAATGGATAGTCAAAACAAATACATACACTGTAAAAACAAAACAAACAAAAAAAAAAAAGTGGAAAAACAGTAATATTCCGGCAGCAGGGGTGCCGAAAAAATACTGTAAAATAATTGAAAATAACCATCTTATAAAAATATGATAGTTTTCCATTATTAAAACACAGTTTTTTGCCCTAACTTTACATGAGATTTTGCTTTTTTTTTGTTTGTTTGACATTTTAATGTTTAATGAAGAATACTTTCTTGTATTAAAACAATTAAATTACCTATAAATATATATATAAATAATTTTCAATGAGACTCAGTTGTACAGTCCACTGATAAAAACTGTATTTGGACAGTTTATCAGTGCTTATACATGTTATACATTCACAAAAATACATTTATTCAACATTTTTGTTGTGAAACCTCCTGTAATTACACAAGATATTTGTCAATTAACAAACAAGTCTTGTTAAACTTACAGAACAAATCCTTCTTTTACAGTTAATTGTCAGTAATTTTATCTCATTTCATCATTTTTTTTTTACAGTATTAAACTTTAAATTAACAGTTTAATCTCATAAATAGAAAAGAAACATTTGTGAAATTACGATACATTTGCAAATCTATTTTAACTGTATTTTTCTGTGACAAAAGAAAAAATTTCTTTAAAAAAAATGGAAATTTTATGGTTATTCACAGTTACAGTTTTTTCGTTTTATTTTACATTTGACATGTAAAATCACAGTTTATATTTGTAATTTGATTGATATTTTCCTGTGTCTTAAAATTGCAGGAAAAATTTGTAAAATAAACCGTGAAAATTCTGTTAAATTAGATTTTTTTTTTTTTTTTTTTTTAAATAGTGTATGGCACCTTAGATTTTGTTATATGTTGTTGTACTTTGTATTAAAAATGCTTTCAGATGTTCATATTCACACACATTTAAATTAACTTTTGTACACTAAAACAAAGAAAAAATTTTGGGTTTTCATTATTTTTAAGTCATTATGATAGTATTTTACTTTCTGACCCACTTGAGATCAAATTGGTCTGTATGTGGAAAATTATTCTGACACCATTGAGTGTTAATATCCTCAGTGTATTTTTTACATTCACAAATTCCTCCCACAGGTCAGATTAGACCAGGGGTGTCAAACATGCAGCCTGGGGGCCAAATGTGGCCCGCCAAAGGTTCCAGTCTGGCCTGCAGGATGAATTTGTGAAATGCAAAAATTACACATAAGATATTCACAAAAAATTTTGGTTCAGGTCCCACATACAGACCAGGAAAAATATTAGCATAATAACCTATAAATACATGCAACTCCAAATTTTTCTCTTTATAATTGTCAATATTTTCATGTAATTTTCCCGTATTTACACTAAAACAAACTATCATTTCACAGAAAATGTAAATATCCCAGAAAAAATATTAAAAAAACTGAAAAAAAGTGTAATTTTACCAATATTCTGCCTGTTATTAAATGTTTAGTGTATTTTTAGATCCACTGTGATCTGTATGTTGTAATGAACATGATGTTAATGATAAACGGAGACAGAATATTGTTAAAATTGCACTTATTTTTCTTAACAAATTTTAGGTCGTTTGTGTTACACTGGTCTGCAAGGAAAATGCTTCCAGAATAAAAGTAATGAAATTTTACCACATGAGAGTCACTGATAAAGAAAAGTCAAGTCAAAAATGCTGGTTGGCTGAACTTTCCAAGATACAGCCTTGGGTCAAAATGTGAAATTCAAGAATTAACGAGAGAATGGCTTTGACGCAAAAGGAATATTTGTCTCAGAGCTACAAGATCTACTTCAAAACACTGTCTGCACATTAGAATGCATTCACTTTACAGGTTCTATTTAGTGGAAGATTTATAAAACTATTATATAAATGTACATAAACCAATATATATGTGTAATAACACTTTATCATATACCTTGAAAACATCAGCAAACCGGCACTTTTGTCATTTATTTTCCAATTAATCTTATTAAAATACATAACATTTAGCACATTTAATGTCTGAAGCAAATCATTTCTAAAAAATTGTAGACCAGTGTTTTTCACATTGTTTTGAAGGACAGTTTATAGCAGGGGTCTCAAACATGCGGCCCGGGGGCCAAATGCGGCCCACCAAAGGTTCCAATCTGGCCCCTGGGATGACTTTGCAAAGAGCAAAAATTCTACAGTCAAGGCTGTGGAACTCATTTTAGTTCAGGTTCAATATGATCTCAAGTAAAAATAATAATAACCTGCAAAAAATAATGACTCCATATTTTCTTCTCGGTTTGATGTGAAAAAAATATTATACTATGCCTATAAATAATGACAACTTCAAATTTTTGTCTTTGTTTTAGTGCAAAAAATAACATTAAATTATGAAAATATTTACATTCACAAACTATCCTTTAACAATAAAATGTGAATAACCTGAACAAATATGAACAACCTGAAATGTCTCAAGAAAATTAAGCACAAGTTTAACAATTTTCTTCCTGTTCTTCAGTGTTTAGTGTCTTTGTAGATCTGATCCATTATGCACATGGAGAAATGATAAGTTGAGGCAGAATATTGTTAAAATTGCACTTATGTTTCTTAAGAAATTTCAGTTTTTTCAGGTTATTCATATCTTTTATGTTTGCATAGTTCATAAAAGTAAGTATTTTCATAATTTAATGGGATTTTTTGCACTAAAACACATAAAAATCTGGAGTTGTCATTATTTATGGGTTATTATGTTATTATTTAACTGGTCCGGCCCACTGCAGATCAAATCGGGCTGAATGTGGCCCCTGAAAGAAAAGGAGTTTGAGAGCCCTGGTTTATAGCTATAAACATTTTCATCATGTAAGGAAACTTTGGAGTTGACTTTATTTATATATGATTATGTTATTATTTTACTGGTCCGGCCCACTTCAGACCAAATTTGGCTGAATTTGGCCCCTGAACTAAAATAAGTTTGACACCCCCGGATTAGACCCTTAGGCGAGCCGGTTTTGACCCACGGGCCGTATGTTTGACACCTGTGATCTAAGGGTTGAATAACATTGTCACACTGGTATTCATCTGCGTCGCCTCAGACTTATTTCCAGCCGAATCTGTCTGTTTTATGTTATTTTCATCCTTCGTATTTCGCTTTAGTAGAAATGTGTCCAGTGTCAGACGTTTGCGGATGCCGTTCCCACTCCAACATCTCTGCTATATTTATTCGTGCCAGGTTATGTAGCAAATCTGGGCTGGAGTCTCTTGTGATTTTGCGACTCCAGCTGCCGTGTAAGGAAACTTGATTTGGGCAACAGGACTGTAACCGGTCCAGGCAGATGTCCACCCACCCTCAGCCTGCTCTGCTCTATTATCCTGCACTTTTTCTTTCCACTGGTGGGATTTTCTCTTCACTCGTCGGAGCTTCTCAACTTCTTTGAGATATTTTTTGTTGTGTTTTGGTGCCGTATGAATAAAACTGGACTGGAGGACTGTGTAGTGTCTCGGTGATGATGATGGACTTGATCTGTATTCTAAACAAGTGGTGCCAGGCATAACAAACCACGCCCCTCACATATATTTCGCCCATTATAAGTAAATGGGAAGATTTAAAAAATTCATAAAAAATTTGAAATCACATCTATTCTGGGTCACTGGCAGTCTATAAACCCAATTTGGTATGAATTCAACCTATAGTTTTGCTGCTAGAGTGTTAACAAACAAACAATCAAACAAACTGAACCAAAAACAATACCCCTTGCCTCTCCTTTGGGGGCGGGGTAAAAACACAGCGCCAATTAGTTATCAACTTCTTACATGAATGTGTTTTTCTAGTCATATATGGTTTTATATACACTTTTTACTTTTTAGAAAAGAAATAATACGGTTGAATCATGTTTGATCTTCAGTTCATATAAGCAACAAACAATTGATTAATATTGTTAATTAATGTCCATTATTTTCTCTCTATTTTTTTTTTTTTTTGCCATTTTTTAAAACTCTTTTTATTGGACTTTTTTTTCATTTTAATATTTTAACACAGAGAAACAATAATACAGCAATATAGACTAAAACATGAAAAAGACAAAAAAATGCCATCTTGTTTGAAGTAAGACAGTTCACCAGATCCAAATTATGTAACAAATAGTTCAAATTGGAAGTAGAAAAGGAATGGTACCAGCAGTTACTCTAAACTCTGATTGAGGAACTGTTTTCCAGTATTTTTGGCCATTATTGAAGTGGTTGGAGAAGCTTCCTATTTAACACCATCTGATCTTTCTTTCTGCACATATTCATACAACATTTCAGTATAAATTGAATACTGAATATATCTTTATTGTCATTGTACGTTGGACAAGATTAAAAAAATAAATAAATAAATCAAGATTTTTTTGCTTAATTCAAGCAAAAAAAAAAAAAAAATCTGCTAATGGAACAATTGAAAATGATCTAGGTAAAATTTCTTGAAACAAGATTTTCAGCATTTATTGTCTAAAAAGAAGTTCTTATATCTCACTGAAAAGTTACTCTTTAGGTGATTATGTCTTATTTTAATTGTGATGACGTATTTTGACCAGAAATGAGAAAAATACTCTTGGTAAGATTTAGATTTTTGCAGTGTGGTGTTAGTTTCTAGAGGGCCTCACTACTCCCTCTAGTGGTCACATAAATGCCCTGGCATGTTACTGGAAATAAATTCACTTTTTGGTTTCTTTTATCGTTTAAAAGGAAAAAAAAAAAAAGAATATGAAAAAAATTACTTCATATCTGTACAATATAATACATTTAGCAGAGCTTCACAGCTCTGAAAAAAAAAAAAAAAAAAAAAAAAAAAAAAAAATATATATATATATTTTTTTTAGCAAAACTACTACATTTTGCTCCTTTAATTATTTTGTTTTGAAAGGATGTTTGATAAAGTTTTACTGCTTCATTATCCGTTGTTTGAAGGGGTTGTACGTCAGTGCTTTCATGGTTTTCGAAGGTTGTGGGTGTGTAAAAGTACCTGGTATCATCTGGTACCATTTGGTGAATTTATAACCCTTGTGATCAGGAGTTAGTGTAACAGATGTGTTTAGGAGCATAAATCACAAAGACACAGGACGGTGGATTTCCACAGTTTATTTACTCCTGTTGGAGAAATAAAATGTACACGTTACTGGTGTTCTAGACATCTGGCAGAACTGTGAAGGGTTAAAGATTTGGTACAGAAGGAGCAGATTTACACAGTGGAGATACACAATAAAATAAAGTGTTTAATATGATAAAAATCATAGAATATAGAAAGGAAAAAATGAACTAAATAAGATAAATAACTAAAGGGTATTTTTTAACTGCTTCAAATGCAAATACCAAATGTTTTAATGCATTTTTTAAAAAAATATCTGTCCATAAACATCTGAAGTTTGTAGTAAATAGGTTCTTTTTTATGTTCTAAAACTGTTTTAGGTTCATTCAGTGATAATGTGATGATGGGATGAAAGACTATAATAGAAATTGTTATATTTATAATGAAGATTCCTTTACAAATAAATAAATTAATAAGTAATAAAAAAAGAAGCATAAAATCATATTGATATTGGCTTTTGGCTCTCATCACAATAATAATAGATACTAAACACTCTGAAGGTTCTGACCATAGTCTTTTTTCTAATTATACAGTGATTTAAAGTGATAATAAAAGGCGTCTTATTGCAATTAATTGGACAGATACTGTGATGTGGGTTGGGATGTCGCTGGAAATGATCATTTTTGGACGTGCTAACGTGATACTGCTCTGTTCTTACCAAACAAACATGTCCTCTTATGTCTAACGAATCTGATTTGTAGACAACACATAATAATAAAAATAATAATAACAGTATTTTTTTCATTTTGATATTACCTTTATTTTGCTAAGTTTTCCCAGTTAATTCCTCAGCTGTAATTTGCAGATGCTTTTGCACTTCCGAGCGGCGTCTATGGTCTGTCCGCTGCTTAATTTCCCTGTTTGCATTTATAAAACTGTCTCTGTTTGACAACAGCCATTTGCCACTTTGGCATTTGTTGCAGCAATTACATATGACTCTCCTTTTTATTCCCATTGCTTTTCAGTCATCTGGACAAAGACAGAAGGAGCCATTTTTCATGCCATTCTGCATGCCCACTTACTCACTGACAGAGGCACGGTTTGGAATTAGGCTACTATTACTGTCTGCCAAATTACTGGTTGTTTTTTCTTCAGAAGCTCTAAACATCATATGCCTGTATTTGCAAAAAAAAAAAAAAAAAAAGGTGGTGGTGGTGGGGGTAGACCTGCTTTGTCCACACTAGGAGGGATTTATAATTGATATTATGAAATATGGAAGTTGGCTGAGAAGCTGTTCCTGGCTGCTGGTTTTGATAAGGCTGCTGCCCTTTTGTCAGGTTGAACAGACTGTAAAGGCAGACCGATGTACCCCCCACCACCACCACCACCCTATCCTACACCCCCACCACTCCACCCACCCCCACCCGAGGGACCAATGAACAGCTAAACACATGACATGAATCCGAGCAAGAGTTCCGATGAACTTTCCTTGAACTAGAGAAGACCAATGATCCATGGACACATCTCTCTTTCTACTCCCCTACCTCGCCTCTCTTTTATTTCCCCATCCACTGGACCCCCACCCACCCACCACTAGCACCCCCCACCTCCTCTCAGAAGCAGCCAAATGCAGTCGTAGTTCTTAAGCTAAAGTCTAACAAGCCACTGTCACAGCGCGGTGCCACTTCGCTGCCTTCCCATCATGTGGGATTTGGGTTTGAAAGACAGCAGTTCATTTTCCAATGTGTGGGCTCCCACTCCTGCCCCCCCCCCCCCCTTTTTTTTTTTTTTTTTTTCCTCCTCCTCCTCCTCCTCTCTCCCCCATTGCGGCTGACCAAGAGTGTTCCCAGGCCATTGGTTTGATTTATCCACTCTGCTCAGGCAGTAAGCAACAGCACGCCACATAAAATGAAAATTCCCCAACCTCTCAGGACGTGGTTTGGGTTTTACTTGGAGTTTCAGATTTTCCATTATCGCAAAAACGTCTACAAACGACCAGTGGTGTTGCGCTTTAATTTTTCAAGACTCAACATTCCTTTTATTGTTTTATCGTTTACTCAGAGCATACGCAACAAAATTCTGATATGCTTTGTAGAAACGGTACTTCTTCAGTAAACAAAACAAAGGAAATATACAATGCAAAATATTTAAATCATATTAAATTATAAAAAAAGATCCACAAAAACAGTAATGCATCATTTTATATATATCATGATACTGTTAAAAAGGCGATTTTTTTGTTTGTTTCTTTTTTAAAATGATTATTTCCTTGAAGAATTTAATTACACCAGAAATATACACAAATACTAAACACATTTTTATTTGATCTGAGCAGGATTTAATGCTATATCACAAAATGTTCCTGTGTTAAAACTTAAATTATGTTTTACAGACATTACAGTTTAAGATCCTGTTCAAATGTTCATATTCTATTAGTTCAGAACTAACATCAGAACAGTATTTTTGTGCAATCCCAACAAAGGAACTAACATTATTTAATAAAAGAGAGTTAAATAATAATAAATACAATATAAACAAAAAAGAAAAACAAAAATGAACCTCCGCCATACCTGCATTTGAATAAACACCTAAAAATATTGTTACAGTACTTTTTAATATCGATACAGTATTGTGGAATTAAATATCGCGATATGTTGCAGAACCGATATTTTCTAACACCCCTAGTGATGTTGTGCTTTAATTTTTCAAGATTCAACATTCCTATTATTGTTTTATCGTATACTCAGAGCGTACACAACAAAATTCTGATGCGCTTTGTAGAAACGGTACTTCTTGAGGAAAAAATAAACAAAGGAAATATACAATCCAAAGTATTTAAATAGTATTAAATAGCAAAAAAAGATCTGCAAGAACAGTAATGCGTCATTTTATGTGTGGACACAAGTAGGGGTGTGTATCAGCAAGAATCTGGCGATACGATACAAATCACAATACTAGGATCACAATACAATATATCATGATACTGTTAAAAAGGTAATTTTTTGTTTGTTTCTTCTTTTTTTTTTAAATGATTATTTCCTGGAAGAATTGAATTACGCCAGAAATATGCACAAATACCAATCACGTTTTTATTTGATCACAACTAGATCTAAAGTTATATCACAAAATCTTCCTGTGTTAAAACTTAAATTGTTTTACAGACATTACAGTTTAAAATCCTGTTCAAATGTTCATATTCTATTAGTTCATAATTGATGTCACAACATTATTTTTGTGCAATCCCAACAAAGGAACTAACATTATTTAATAAAAGAGTTAAATAATAATAAATAAAATATAAACAAAAAATAAAAACTGAAATGAACCTCCACCATATATGCATTTGAATAAATACCTAAAATATCGATACAGTATTGTGAAATGAAATATCGCGATATATTGCAGAAACAATATTTCCTTACACCCCTAGCCACAAGTTAAAGGTGAGAATAACACTCTTAACCCTTTCTAGTTCACTCATAGAAATACTCTGAAATTCAAAGTTTTAACCTTAGTGTGTTATTGGAGGACAGAACAAGACTTTATTACTTATGTGAAATTTGTCAAAATTTTTGACTGTCATGTAGAAAATCGAGGTCAGTGAAGTTACCATATTTGGTTCCTTACCTGTATGCGGCAAATAAACCAAAACATAAATAAGCAAGTGGTTCCAGGCACAACAAATCCCGCCCCTTGCATGTATTGTAGCTTATTTTGGCATCGATCCAGCTGATGTCATCATATCAGTTGTCTCTATATATGTGCCAAGTTTGGGGTAAATTGAAACAAAATTGATGTTTTATAGACATTTGACATTATAAGAAAATGGGAAAAAAATATTTTAAAAATTCATAAAAAAATTTGAACTTTGATCTACTTTTCCTAAAATCTAATGAGATCTATTCTGGGTCACTGGTAATCTATAAACCCAATTTGGTATGAATTCAACCAATAGTTTTGCTGCTACAGTGTTAACAAACAAACAAACAAACAAACAAACAAACCGAACCAGAAATAACCCCTTTCTTCCCTTTCAGAGGGCAGGGTAATTCATAAAAAATCCAAGAAGTATACATAGAAAATACAGTGCAAGAAGAAAAGCATGTGTAATGTGAAAGGAACATGTATTTTAGGACATTAGAACAACATTTTTAGAACATTAGAACATGTACTTTAGAACATTAGAACATGTACTTTAAAACATGTACTTTAGAACATTAGAACATGTATTTTAGAACATTAGAACATGACTTTTAGAACATTAGTCCAACATCAGTGCTGCTCCAGACCCCTGTCCACATCCACATTATCCCTTTGAGCATCATTCCTTACATTAGTACCATTACTATCAATTAATTGTCGATAAGAATTTGCTCGATTCAGTGATTGTCAGTTAATTGCTCTTTTCCACAGCGAGATTTGTGGTGTCGACAGTAGGGGGCGTCACTGCCCAAACTGGGCTTCGTCATTGAAGTTGAATAACCCGGGAGGGGTATCTTCGCTAAAATCTGGCTCCATCATGTCAGCTAGTGATGCAAAGTCCGAAATGCCCATTTCTTCTAAACTGCCCCTCTTCAGATCCGTTTATTTTATTGAATTTCTCTGTTGAATTTATTCGGTTCAACTCCATAAATGTCATTACCTGTACTGTATCCAATGGTTCAATAAATCAGTCATTAAGGAATATGACATGCTTTTTTCATGAAGTATATAAACAATATTTAGCTTTTATTCTTATAGACCCTATCGAAAGAGGAATTCAGGTTCTCAGGGAAATCGGCGCTTATCAATTAATCGTTAACCGATTGATAAGGTCACCCAACTAATGATTAATGGATTAACTGATAATTTGCATCCCTATTCCTCACCCATAAATGGCCAAAAAAAAAAAAAAAAAATCCAAGAAGTATATAAAAAAAATACAAGAAAAGTGCATGTAGTATTTTAGAACATTAGACCAACATAAGTACAGATCCAGACCCCTGTCCACATCCACATTCTCCCTTTGAACATCATTCCTTACATTAGTACCATTACTTCATGGTACCGAACAAAGCAGGTCCACTCACTGTTCATGCAGAGGTGGACCTTACAGACCCTGGAGACCACATTGGACCTGAGATTGTTGTCTCACTCTAACTGTTGATGTCACTGTTTTGTATGTGGAAATGACCAAAAATAGTCACTTGCCCAAATTTATCTTGTTTTTTAATGGAGCATTTCTAATATTAGTACGATTAGTTTTTTAACGTTTCCCAAAATGATAATGTTCATTTATTTCACCTTTATTTAACACTTTATAGGACACTCATAGAAATACTCAGTTCAGAACATTCAATGTTTTAACCTTAGTTTGTTATTGGAGGACAAAACGAGACTTAATTCGTTTATGTGAAATTTTTCAAATTTTTTTTTTAAATTTTCATCTACAGGGTGGGGAAGCAAAATTTACAATGAACATTTAGTTGTTTTTTCTGAGCAGGCACTACATCAATTGTTTTGAAACCAAACATATATTGATGTCATAATCATACCTAACACTATTATCCATACCTTTTCAGAAACTTTTGCCCATATGAGTAATCAGGAAAGCAAACGTCAAAGAGTGTGTGATTTGCTGAAAGCACTCGTCACACCAAAGGAGATTTCAAAAATAGTTGGAGTGTCCATAAAGACTGTTTATAATGGAAAGAAGAGAATGACTATGAGCAAAACTATTACGAGAAAGTCTGGAAGATACTATTAAAGAAGAATGGGAGACGTTGTCACCCGAATATTTGAGGAACACTTGCGCAAGTTTCGGGAAGTGTGTGAAGGCAGTTATTGAGAAAGGAGGAGGACACATAGAATAAAAACATTTTCTATTATGTCAATTTTTTTGTGGCAAATAAATTCTCATGACTTTCAATAAACTAATTGGTCATACGCTGTCTTTCAATCCCTGCCTCAAAATATTGTAAATTTTGCTTCCCCACCCTGTATAAAATGAAGGTCAATGAAGTTACCATATTTGGTTCCTTACCTGTATGTGGCAATAAATAAATAAATCCAAGAAATGTGTATTAAAAAAAATACAAGAAAAAGACATATAATGTGAAAGGAACATGTATTTTAGAACATTAGACCCACATCAGTGCTGATCCAGACCCCTGTCCACATCCACATTCTCCCTTTGACCATCATTCCTTACATTAGTACCATTACTTCATGGTACCAAACTCACTGTTCGTGCAGAGGTGGACCTTACAGACGCTGGAGACCACATTGGACCTGAGATTGGAGACTCACTGTCCTCACTGGATCTGTTGCTATCTTGTAATGCATGCCAAAATGACCAAAAATAGTCACTTGCCCAATAAACAGGCTATTTATGAGCCTGTGTTATTCTACCCGTTCCCCACATCTCCAGTCCGCAGACCTCTATGCACCGGTTTCACCAACAGGGGGCAGTGTAGGAGCTCCTAACGCTGCTGCGTCTGTGTGTGTGGAGCCAGCCACAGCCTGTCTGTGCTTTCAGATACACAAAGGACTGAGGAGGCATCGATTTCCATATACATCAGTGGCTTCTTTAAAATACTTTTCAAACAGTCATCATTTTCCCTGTCGATTTCCCGTCCCAGTCTGGTTCTCCTTCCTATTGTATCGTCCGTCTGCATCTGCATTTCACCTATGCCGACGTGGAAAAAGCCTGATTTTTTTGCAGTTCCGCCCATGTGAACAACCTGTTGTTATGTTCCAGGGGTGTCAAAGTCATTTTAGTTCAGTGGACACATGCAGGGACCGGACCTGTAAAATAATAATAGTATCAAAAAAACAAAATGAATAATAATAATAATAATAATAATAATGATAATACATTGGTTTTATTTAGCGCTTTTCTAGATACTCAAAGACACTTAAAGTAAAATTATACGATGAAAATGTTTACATCTACAAAGTTTTCCTAACCCGTTCATGCATAGTGGTCACTCCGGTGGACAGTTCTTCTGCAGCTGTTCTCTTGTATATTCATGGGTTTTGTTGTTTTAGTTCTATATCAGCCAACACAGAGGGCACTTTTGCACCATCCCATAATAATACACTGACATTCATACCATCACTGTAACTTTGATGTTCTTGATAAACCTGATCTGCACTAACATGTTTAGTGTAAATCAGTTGCTAATTGTTATTAGACTGTAATTAACAGGTTTGTTGTTTTTTTTTGTTTTTATAATACAAATGTTTTTCTTATTTATTTATTTATTTATTTTTCTCCATGAAGTGAGTAATAACTAGTATTAAAATATGTTAAAATGTGAGAAAACATCAGATGAGCAGCATTAAAAATGTTTTCATATCCCTTTCTGATATTGGGTTTTAAACACGTTTCTTTGCCTCAAAAATTAAATCCATGGTGTAGCTGAGCGGACATTTTTGTAACTCCATGAAAAAAAAAAGTCAATCGCATTGTTTTTTTCATGCCTAAGGAGGAAAAAAATACTCAAGAAAAAAATCTTGACTAAGGTCCTCATAATTCATGCATGAAAGGGTTAATAAATCTGAATAACATGAACAACCTGAAAGAATCCTGAAGAAAAATAAGTGCAATTTTTAACAATATTCTGCCTCAGTTTATCATTTACACATGTGACTTACAACTTACATTACAATTACAAATACACAAAACATTCAGTCACAGGCAGAGTATTGATAAAATTGCACAAAATTCTCTTAAAATTCTTCATATTTGTTCAGATTATTCACATTTTTTGTAAAAGACTAGTTTGGAAATATAAACATTTTCATTTAATTTTACTTTTTTGCACTAAAACAAAGAAAAATTTGCGGTTTTCATTATTTATAGGTTATTATGATCATATTTTACTTCTGACCCACTTGAGACTGAATTGGTTTATATGTGACGCCTGAACTGAATGATTTCGACACTAATAATTGTTAATATCCTTAGTGTAATTTTTGCATTTCACAAATTCATGCCACATGCCAGATTAGACCCTTTGGTGGGTCACTTTTGGCCCACGAGCCGCATGCTTGACACCTGTGTGTTAAGGGTTAGGGGTGCAATTTTGACCATATTCTGCCACAGTTTATCATTTACATGTGCAGCACAGGTTGAATTACAATCACAAATATACAAAACATTTGGTAACAAGCAGAATATTGGTAAATTTACACTTAATTCTCCTAAAATATTTCTGATTATTTTCATTTTTTGTAAAAGGAGAGTTTGTAAATGTAAATATTTTCATGTAATTTTACTTACTTTACACTAAAACAAAGACAAAATGTGTAAATGTTTTCATTTTGTTCATTATTTTAAAATTTTTATGATAGTAATGACACCTTGACACCTGTGCATTAAGGGTTAGGGTTGCAGTTTTGACAATATTCTGCCTCACTTTATCATTTACATGTGCATTACAACTTACATTACAATCACAAATACACAGAACATGTAGTAACATGCAGAATATCAGTAAAATTGCACTTAATTCTCTTAAGACATTTCAGATTATTGTCATTTTTTGTAAAAGGATTGTTTGTAAATGTAAATGTTTTCATGTAATTTTACTTTTTTCCACTAAAACAAAGAAAATTTGTAAATGTTTTTATTTTGTTCATTATTTCTAAGTTATTATTCATAGTATTTTACTGGTCTGACCAACTTGAGATTGAATTGGTCTGAATGTTGTAGAATATTGTTAAAATAGCACAAAATTCTCCTAAGGTTGTTCATATTTATGCAAATTATTCACATTTTTTGTAAAAGACTAGTGTGTAAATACAAACATTTTCATTTAATTTTACTTTTTTGCACTAAAACAAAGAAAAATTGGCAGTTTTCATTATTTATAGGTTATTATGATCATATTTTACTTCTGACCTACTTGAGACTGAATTGGTTTATATGTGACGCCTGAACTGAAATGATTTCAACACTAATAATTGTTAATATCTTCAGTGTAATTTTTGCATTTCACAAATTCATGCCACATGCCAGATTAGACCCTTTGGTGGGTCACTTTTGGCCCAAGAACCGCATGCTTGACACCTGTGTGTTAAGGGTTAGGGTTGCAGTTTTGACCATATTCTGCCACAGTTTATCATTTACATGTGCGGTACAACTTACATTACAATTACAAATAAACAAAACATTCAGTCGCAGGCAGAATATTGGTAAATTTACATTTAATTCTCCTAAAACATTTCAGATTATTGTCATTTTTTGTAAAAGGAGAGTTTGTAAATGTAAATATTTTTATGTAATTTTACTTATTTTACACTAAAACAGAGACAAAATGTGTAAATGTTTTTATTTTGTTCGTTATTTTAAAATTTGTATGATAGTAATGACACCTTGACACCTGTGCGTTAAGGGTTAGGGTTGCTGTTTTGACAATATTCTGCCTCACTTTATCATTTACATGTGCATTACAGTTTATATTACAATCGCAAATACACAAAACATATAGTAACAGGCAGAATATTAGTAAAATTGCATTTACTTCTTTTAAGACATTTCAGATTATTGTCATTTTTTGTAAAAGGATTGTTTGTAAATGTAAATATTTTCATGTAATTTTACTTTTTTCCACTAAAACAAAGAGAAAATTTGTAAATGTTTTTATTTTGTTCATTATTTCTAAGTTATTATTTATAGTATTTTACTGGTCTGACCAGTTTGAGATTGAATTGGTCTGAATGTTGGAGAATATTGTTAAAATAGCACAAAATTCTCTTAAGGTTGTTCATATTTCTGCACATTATTCACATTTTTTGTAAAATACTAGTTTGTAAATATAAACATTTTCATTTAAATTTACTTTTTTGCACTAAAACAAAAAAAAATTTGCGGTTTTCATTATTTATAGGTTATTATGATCATATTTTACTTCTGACCTACTTGAGACTGAATTGGTTTATATGTGACGCCTGAACTGAAATGATTTCGACACTAATAATTGTTAATATCTTCAGTGTAATTTTTGCATTTCACAAATTCATGCCATGGCCTGGATTAGACCCTTTGGTGGGATGGTTTTGACCCACGAGCCACATGCTTGACACCTGTGTGTTAAGGGTTAGGGTTGCAGTTTTGACCATATTCTGCCACAGTTTATCATTTACATGTGCATTACAACTTACATTACAATCGCAAATACACAAAACATTTAGTAACAGGCAGAATATTGGTAAAGTTGCACTTAGTTGTTGAGCCGCATTATGTAATAAATTCCTATTATGTAATAAAAGTTCAAAATGTAATAAGAATGTCACGTCATCTTGTAATAAAGCCTCATTATGTAATAAGCTGACGCATTTTGTAATAAACTACGTCAACGCATTATATAGTAAATTTTTTCACATTATGTAGTAAGTTATTACAGTTTGAGAAATGTATTAAAAAATGCACTGGACACATTTTTATCAAAAAAAAAAACAAAAAAAAAAAACATAATTCATTATGTAATAACAATCCAAATTAATATAATTTCAGAGCAATTTAGAAGAAATTATTCACAGGAGCTACAGATAATGGAATCAGAACTTTAACCACACAGTTTAAAGATGAATTTAGCAAATTACATTTTCCTGAAAAT
Source organism: Sphaeramia orbicularis (assembly GCF_902148855.1). Classification (NCBI taxonomy): domain Eukaryota; kingdom Metazoa; phylum Chordata; class Actinopteri; order Kurtiformes; family Apogonidae; genus Sphaeramia; species Sphaeramia orbicularis. Next base: position 33,899,385 of record NC_043974.1, read on the forward strand.
AAAAATGTGTCAAGTGCATTTTGTAATAAATTTCTCAAATTGTTATAACTTACTACATAATGCGAAAAAATTTACTACATAATGCAAAAAAATTTACTACATAATGGATTGAGGTAGTTCATTACAAAATGCGTCAGTTTATTACATCATGTGACTTTATTACAAGATGACGTGACATTCTTATTACGTTTTGAACTTTTATTACATAATGGGAATTTATTACATAATGCGGCTCAACAATTCTCCTAAAACATTTCAGATTATTGTAATTTTTTGTAAAAGGAGAGTTTGTAAATGTAAATATTTTCATGTAATTTTACTTCTTTTACACTAAAACAAAGACAAAATGTGTAAATGTTTTTATTTTGTTCGTTATTTTAAAATTTGTATGATAGTATTGACACCTTGACACCTGTGTGTTAAGGGTTAGGGTTGCAGTTTTGACCACATTCTGCCTCACTTTATCATTTACATGTGCATTACAACTTACATTACAATCACAAATACACAAAACATGTAGTAACAGGCAGCATATCAGTAAAATTGCACTTAATTCTCTTAAAACATTTCAGATTATTGTCATTTTTTGTAAAAGGATCGTTTGTAAATGTAAATATTTTCATGTAGTTTTACTTCTTTTACACTAAAACAAAGAGAAAATTTGTAAAAGTTTTTATTTTGTTCATTAATTCTAAGTTCTTATGATAGTATTTTACTGGTCTGATCCACTTGAGATGGAATCGGTCACCATTGACAACACCATTGACTGTTAATGTCTTCAGTTTAATTTTGCATCTCACAAATTCATCCCACGGGCCAGGTTGGACCCTTTGTCGTGCTGGTTTTGACACCTGTATTGTGTATGAAACTACAACGCACACTTTCAGATAGTGCCTTAACTTCACATCTTAACCCAGTGCTGCTTTTGTGTCTGTTCCCAAATTAATTTATCTGTATTTTTACCCTTTCTTAAGTGATTTATCACCATTTACTCTAGTATTATGCTCTGTATTTTGCATTTTTAGGTGAAAATCAGGTACTTTTCTTGTATTTAATGTACTTATTATGTAGATGTTCATTAGTCAAAGTCAGCTTTGTTGTCAGTTTTTGCCATATAGCCTTTGCCTACCCTTCAGGGGGCAGGGTAATAACTATAAACATAGAATATAACAGTAAACAGCAGGGTTGAGGAGACAATAAATAGACAAAGGTGCAACAGTGAAGTTAAATTGAATTGAACAGAATGCTTTTATTGTCATTATTCATATGTACAACAAAATTAAAAGCAACAACTCTTTTGTGGTGCGTAGTGCAAAACAGTCTAAAAGAAAAAAAAGTTAAATATATATACAGAATAATAATAAGGTATTGGTAATAGAAGGGACATATGCAAATAAAGCTCAGATTAAAGCTGGAAGTTATTACATCCAAAACAGAGAAAACTGAGGAAAAAATTGTTTTGTTTTGTTTTTTCAGAAAAATCTCTCATTAATTGAACACAAACCCAGTTTTTCCATCCACTGTCATTGATTCAACTCTATGGGTTTTACTGGTGAATCAATGTTGTAGAAGATTGTGTTTCCACGGTAACTACGAAGCCCTTGAACATCCAAATAGGTCATATCTGATGACCGTGTAAAGACGACAAACTGCATTTTACACCAATTATTTACATGTATTGACAGGATTAGCGGATCAATGGGTATTAAACAGTTTAGAGGTTCAGGGCTCTCAAACTCATTTTCTTTCAGGTTCCACATTCGGTCCGATTTGATCTCCAGTGGGCCGGACCAGTAAAATAATAGCATAATAACCTATAAATAATGACAACTCCAAATTTTTGTCTTAGTTTTAGTGTAAAAAAACCCCCCTTAAACTATGAAAATACTTACTTTTATAAACGATCCAAACAAAAAAGATGTGAATAACCTGAAAAAATGGAAATTTCTTTAGAAAAATCAGTGCAATTTTAACAATATTATGCCTCAACTTATCATTTCTACATGTGCATTATGGATCAGATCTATAAAGTCACTAAACACTAAGGAACAGGCAGAAAATAGATAAAATTGTGCTGAATTTTCTTTAAACATTTGAAGTTGTTCATATTTGTTCAGGTTATTCACATTTTATTGTTACAGGATAGTTTGTAAATGTAAATATTTTCATAATTTAATGTTTTGGGGTTTTTTGCACTAAAATTTGAAGTTATTATTTATAGGCATAATGTTAGGTGTTTTTTTTGGGTGGTTTTTAGATGTTTTTTGAGTAATTTTTAGGTAGTTTTGGGGTCATTTTTGGGTGATTTTTAGGTGGTTTCAAGGTCATTTTTGAGTGAATGTTGGTGATTTTTCCAGGAGTAACTTATCATTTGTACATGTGCATTATGGATCAGATCTACAAAGACACTAAACACTGAGTAACAGATAGAAAATAGTTCAAATTGTGCTTAATTTTCTTTAAACATTTGAAGTTGCTCATATGTGTTCAGGTTATTCACATTTTATTGTTACAGGATAGTTTCTAAATGTAAATATTTTCATAATTTAATGTTATTTTTTTTGCACTAAAATTTGAAGTTGTCATTATTTATAGACATAATGTTAGGTGTTTTTTGGGTGGTTTTTAGGTGTTTTTTGAGTAATTTTTAGGTAGTTTTGGGGTGATTTTTGGGTGGTTTTAGGGTAATGTTTGGGTGAATTTGGGTGATTTTTCCAGTAGTAACTTATCATTTGTACATGTCTATTATGGATCAGATCTACAAAGACACTAAACACTGAGGAACGGGAAGAAAATAGTTAAAATTGTGCTTAATTTTCTTGAGACATTTCAGGTTTTTCACATTTTATTGTTATAGGACAGTTTGTAAATGTAAATATTTTCATAATTTAATGTTATTTTTTGCACTAACACAAGGAAAACAATTAAGTTGTCATTATTTACAGGCATAATTTAATTTTTTTTTTTTCTTCACATCAAACCGAGAAGAAAATATGGAGTCATTATTTTTTACTATTTGACTGTAGATCATATTGGTCTGTATGTGGAACCTGAACTAAAATGAGTTTAACAGCCTTGATGCTTTGCAAATTCATCCAACGGGCCGGATTGGAACCTTTGGCGGGCCGCATTTGGCCCCCCGGGCCGCATGTTTGAGACCCCTGGTTTAGAATAATAGATGGTTTTGGTCGTCAGTGGTTGTTTGGGTCTTTATGGGTTAAAACCTGATGCATAAAATAACTCTTCATCCACCCATCAACCTTCCATCCTATATACTATAATCAGCGCTAACATGTGAGAAGTACTTGCTGTGAAGATTATATGCTTGTCGTTTCCTTAGAATCAGCTGATATATTCTACCTGCAGACGACTTTACGCCTGTGGTCATGGTCTCCGCCTTTGCTTCACTATATTCATTTACAGGCTCTAAACTGAAACATCCACTCCGACGCGTCTTGACTGACAAATAATTTCCTTGTACTCGCGGATATTTTCTCGTAACGTGTTTATTTGTGCGCAGAATAATTAACAGCTTTCATATATCGCTCTTAGGAAGCAAATAGCCTTTTAAAAATCTCTATTTAGCATTAATCATTAATCGCCGCTGTGTATTTTTTCATGACTTTGACTCGTCTTTGCATCAGCCGTCATGCTGCCGGAGATGGACAGGAAATTTACAGGGTACTGACTCAACCTTCCCATCATGAATCCTTCACTCGTCTAGTTTCTTTTTTTTCTACCTGCTTCACCGTTTTTACAGTATTTTCTTCCCAGCAGTATAAATAATTTAAAGAGGGCAATAAGAATTTTATAACTGCAGCTAAAGAATTGGCAAGAGCATTAAAAAAAAAAAAAAAAAAAAGGACCACAGGTTGGTTTAGGTTCTAGACGGGCAGTATTAATAAAATCCCCTTAAGGTAAGAGTGTGTGATGGCATATTTCCTGGCTCTGATCAAGTTCTTTTACTCATAAATTGAACAGAATCGACCACAGCCCAGACGTTTATGACAGATCTGAACACAAACACATGCATCCTTGATTCTCTTTTATCCTTTGGTTCCTATTAAACATTCGGTATCATTTATACAGTGTTGTTTTAAAGAAAATACATCAGGGGTGTCAAACATACGGCTAAAGGGTCCGGTTCGGCCCCTGGGATGTTTTTGCCAAGTGCAAAAATTCCACAGTCTTGAATTGAATCAAGCAAAACAAAATTTAGCTTGAATTAAGGAAAAAATCTTGAATTAAGCCAGAAAAAAAAAAAAATCTTCAATTAAGTAAAAAAAAATCTTCAATTAAGCAAAAAAAAAATCTTCAATTAAGTAAAAAAAAAAAATCTTCAATTAAGCCAAAAAAAAAAAAATCAAATTTAGCAAAAAAATCTTGAGTTTGTTTGTGTTTGTTAGCAAGATAACTCAAAAAGTTATGGATGGATTTGGATGAAATTTTCAGGAAATGTTGATACTGGCACAAGGAACAAATGATGAAATTTTGGTGGTGATCGAGTGGGGGTGGGGGGGCTGATCTGCCTCGGTGGAGGTCTGCGCTCTCTGAATGCTTTTCTAGTTATCTTTTCTTCCAAAATGCCTCACAGATGGTTTTTACTTGAATTCTGTGACTGTAATTTTAAATGATCTTCAGCTAAATTTCTAAAATGTTTTTCATGCTCTGACTTTAAATAATAATTTTCTACCACAACTAACCATCTCACTTAGGACAAAAAAACCTTCCAGTAAACTTTAAGGAAATGTTGATGTTTTTGTCTCAGGTCATCATGAACAGAACATCTTACAGCTGTAGACATGATGTGTCCCAATATTTTTGTCCATATAGTTTATCAACATCAATATTTCCTTGATCAAATGGAGTTGAATAACACCCGAAAGGTCGAAAATGCGTAGGTATAGCATGCCAAATGCCATAAGAACTGGCGTGACATACAGCGCCGTTTACTGAGATCAGCCTGTAGTGTTCTGCTGGTGTCCAGTGGTGTCTCCTGATGGTCTCCAGACACTTCTGTCTTCTGACTGGGTTTTTGGGATGTTGTAAAATGTATGGCCTGTTTTCTTTGACCTGCTGTTGCTACAGCCCTCAGCCCAGCAGATAGAAGGCATGTTATCTACCTTAGCGTACGGTCGGTGGGCGGTCCTAAAGATGACGGCGGGATTGCTCTGTGACATCACACTTGGGTGTCGCTAGCAATTGTGGGTCCCATGAAAGGTAAACATTGTGGGCCCTTCATAAAATTAAGTATCTGTAAATTTGGCGTGGAGGGGGGGGGTCCATGAGTGCCGTTGTTCTGTCGAGTTGAACTGTTCCGTTGAAGTAAGCTACCAGTAGCTTGTATCGACAGCAGCGTCTAACGATTGACGCTACCCCGTCAAAACATGCTACCTTACGTTTCGACACGCCTATTTGAAAATGAAATAATGCTTCGACTGTAGAAAAACACCAGTATTTACTTATTCATCTGAATATGGGTAGAGGAAGCTCATTTTGACAGGCTTATAACTTCTATCAAATAAAGCTCCTACTATAGAAACACCATTATTTACGTTATTATCATCTCACTTCAATATTCTACGTGTATCCTTCGTGTAGGAATTGTTAACATAGATTTAGTCAGTTAAATGGTAGGCTACCATTATTAGCGTCTGTTGAACTAACTTAAACAATAACCTAAACACCATTAACACCCACCTGACCCACGTACTTAACACTAATATCATACAATGAGAACTTCCTTACGCTATTATCATCTAACATCAATATTCTACGTCTATCTTTCGTGCACATAATTGCTTCCATGCTTACTGCTCAAAAGGCACTATTAAAGAAATATGCTTACAAAATATTACTCACTTCTGCCTGGGGGAGCACAAATCGATGGGCATTTAAACTGTGAAAACGCTTAGGGGCATGCGCATGCTCAGTAGCGCTAGGTAGCTCAACTCGACAGGTAGGGTGGCTCGACAGGACACCGTTATTGGCGTGAAACTAAAAGTGAAACTTAACTTTGGATGTTTGACTCCTAGCTTCTGTGCCTGTCTTTTACTCCGGAGCTTACACAAAATTTTCACAACTTCTAACTTATATCCAATGGACCCCCTGAGAATACTGGGCCCCATGAATTTGTCATATTTACAGGGGCGCTGCTACCAATTGTGGACCCCATGAAAGGTAAACGTTGTGGACCCTTTCATAAAATTCAGTATCTTGTCAATCTGTTGGAGCGGGGGGTATGTATGTGGCGGTGCGGTCCATACATAACGTCACCAAGGTTATTATCGTTAACGAAAACTAACGAAATGACGAAAACTAGAATTGAAAAAACATTTTCATTAACTGAAATAAATAAAAACTGTAATTAAAAGGAAAAAACGATAACTAACTGAAACTGTATTGTGTGCTTACAAAACTAACTAAAACGTATAAAAATTATGGATAAAATTCCCTTCATTTTCGTCTTTGTCAATGTCGGATTGATACGAAAGCGATTTATTTCGCTCTAGCAATTTTAGCTAGCGGCACCATACGGAACTTCACGGTCCGTCACTTCTCGTCACTTGTAATTTAGTCGTCTTCTGGTCCCCACTCTACCTGGAAACATGGAGACTAAAGCAGCAGAGTCCTGTCTGGGATTTATTTGAATACGACAGCGAAGAAGATAAAAGGTACGACAAAACTAAATTAAAACTAAGCATTTAGAATAAAATTAAAACTAATAAAAACTAGCAACCCTACTCTAAGAACTAATTAAAACTAACAATTAGAAAAAAGTCAAAACTAAATAAAACTAAACTGTAATAAAAAATCCAAAACTAGTATAACCTTGAATGTCACTAACGCTAGCGTGAAAACAAAACCCAAACTTGGCATGCTTTCAACATTCGACTCCTGAATTCTGTGCCTCTGTTATACAGCGGATCTTACACGAAATTTTCACAACTTCTAGCCTGTATCCACTGGACCCCCTCCTACTGGTCACCTACAAATGCTGGGCCCCAGGAATTTGTCATGCTTACCCCCCCCCCCCCCCCCCTTCGCCCCATCTGCGCCCCAGACATCACATGACATCTATGAATATTGAAGCAGTTTTAGCTAACATTTGCAGGTTGTCTCTGGGACTAACCCATGCATCCTTGACTTTTATTTTTAATTTTTCTAATTTTATTTTGTCTTGGATCTCGTTGCCCTCTGACCTCCAACCCCTGGTCTTAGTTCTTTGTGCGTCATCCTTTATTTCTTGGCTACAGCCCTGCATGACTCCCATGGATGTTGCAGAAGCGTTCCCAAGGTGATTTGCTGGCATTAGAAATCTACACCTGTCAGTGCTAATATTTAATGTAAGCAGTCCCTCCGGGTGAATATGTCACACTTGTTTGCAAGTACCAAAGTGTTTCACAGTTTGCTGTATCCAAGAAGGAAAGAGAAAAAAAAAATAAAAATATTGGACTGGTACAATATTTGCTCATAACACTGCAGAACAGACACAAACAGTGAATTAAGTGAGATGCTATAGAGCTTAATGATGAGTAATGAAGAGATAATGAAGAATCACCTTCAGTCTGCGCTGGAAGCTCAGTGCAATTATTAATCCAACTGAAATCGTGATCATGAACTAAGTATTGAATCCACTTTTCCTACTGTCACAACAAACAGATTACCCATTACCAACCTATTACAGATTTAATGGTTCTTAATTGTTGTCAAGTAAGTTTAATTATCTACAAATAAGTCATGTAGTCCTCACAGCTCCATGGGTATTTTTACATTCTTTCTTAAATTCAACCATTTAAGATGCAAATGATACAATACTCAAGTGTTTTATATGAAAATATTCAGGATAATTTCAGTTTTATGGCTATTTTTTGTCCTAAACGACTGTAGAAAGCGATAATTCAGATTAAATGTTGAAAATCTGCATTTTCAGATTACTAGCTGTTTTTTTGCCTATTCAAATAATTGTTTAACCAAATCGGAGAAAATAATCAATAGATGAATCGATTACAAAGATAATCAATAGCCGCAGCTCTGGTTAACACATTAAGCCAGGGGTGTCAAACTCATTTTCTTTTAGGGGCCACATTCAGCTCAATTTGACCTCCAGTGGGCCGGACCAGTAAAATAATAGCATAATAGCCTATAAATAATGACAATTCCAAATTTTTAATATGCAAAAAAAACCATTAAATTATGAAAACCTGTACATTTTTCAAACAATCCAAACAAAAAACAAAGTGAATAACCTAAAAAAATTAAATTTCTGAAGAAAAATTAGAAGAAATAATAAGAAAAATTTTATCAATATTATACCTCAACTTATGATTTCTTCGTGTGCATTACAGATCAGATCTACCGAGACACAAAACAGGCAGAATATTGTTAAAATTGCACTTATTTTTCTTTAGACATTTCAGGTTCATATTTCTTCAGGTTTTCGACATTTTATTGTTAAAGGATGTCAGAATTTAATGTTCTTTGCGTTAAATCAAATAGAAAAAAATGGTGTTGCCATTATTTACAGGCATGATGTCATATTACTTTTTTCACGTTAAACCAAGAAGAAAATTTGGAGTCATTATTTCTCGGTTATTATGCTATTATTTTTGAGTTTGATGCCCTTGACTGTTAATATCTTCTGCACTTTGCAAATTCATCCCACGGGTCAGATTGAAACCTTTGGCGGGCCGGTTTTGGTCCCCGGGCCGCATGTTTGACACCTGTGCATTAAGCTAACAGTCGTCTTTTTACTGTTTCAAGCTTTAGTACATGTACATTCACCCTTTCATGCATGAATTATGAGAATATTAGTCAAATTTTTTTTTTTTTTTGAAAGATTGTATTCCTCTGTAGGCATGAAAAAAAACAATGCAATTGGAATTTTTTATGAACCTATTATTCATGGAGTTAAAAAAATGTCCACTTAGATGGACATTTTTTTTAGCTCCATGAAAATGTAAATAATTAGTGTAAAATACAGTTTGTCATCTTTTCAGGGTCATCAAATATGACCCATTTGGATGTTTAGAGACTCTGTAGTTACCGTGGAAACACCGTCATCTTCTACAACATCGATTCACCAGTAAAACCCATGTAAACTGATCAATGACAGTGGATGGAGACGTTTGATTAATGATAGATTTGCTGAAAAAATCACTTTTGTTTTTTCTTTTTTCCCTGTTTGTGGTTTAATAACCTTTAAATTTACTCTGAACTTTAATGAACATCAACATGAACAACAAATTAAATATAAAAAAATACCTACTTTATGCTGAAAAAAATGCTAAGTACAGAGGATAATATAATATAATAATAAATGGTGATAAATACTTAAGAAAGGTTAAATAGAGAGAAAAAAATCATTTGGGAACTGCCATCAGAGAAGCGCTGGGCCTTTATGGGTTACAAATTAATAAATAAATAATAATTAATAATAATATAATTAATAATAATTAATAATTAATAATAATAATAATAATAATAATAATAATAATAATTAATAAATTAATTTATTTCCTTGCCTTTATATTCACTCATGCAGGTATTATGCAGGTACCGTTACAGAAGTTCAGGTTAAATTCCGTTGTAGAACAGCTGTCCACTGTAGTGACCACTACACATGAAAGGGTTAATGTCCGTTTTGATCCACTGTAAAGGGACACACTTAACTTTGTGAATTTGTGTCATTTCAGCCTGAACTAAAGCTTCTGTGAGACACCATCAGTCCTGTTGAGACTCTCAGACTAACTTTCCCTCGTCCCTCTGGACCAGGGCCTCGTGTCCATGTGAGTAATAACTGTTGTCAGTCAGACGTAAACAGTGGAGTAACCTGACAGCCATTAACGCCACAAAACCTCTTAGAGGGGACAGGGTGTCAGGGAGGACTCTCAGGTCAACCAAACACTAATCCCACGTCCTTCCAACAGTCAGGCCTGCTTTTACTTAACGCACTGTAATCTGAACCTAGGACTGATGGACAGTATATGGACAAAAGTATTGGGACATGTTGAAGTCAGGGGTTTCTTTGTATAATTATTATTTCTTCTTCCTCTTCTTACTATTATTTGTATTGTTATTACCTACATACTTATATTACTTGTATATCATTGTTATGAGTACTATTACTATTATCACTGTATTATCTATTATATTATAATATTATAACATAATAAGCTACTTATTATTATTTTCTACTGTTTTCTATATACTATTTATTTACACAGTTAACGGCAGCAACATACAACACACAAGTCAGGAATGAAATCTAAAAGAAAATGAGAAATTTGGTATTCATATAAATATTTGTATAAATAGAGAATTAGATTTGAAAATTTTTAAAATAATCGTAATTATACACACACACACACACACATATATATCTATTAGGGATGTAAACAATTAATCGACTAACGATTAATTGTCGATAAGAATTTGCTCGATTAAATTATTAACTGTCGGTTAATTGCCCTTGTCCACTTGTCCACACCTGTCCGAAGGCTGCCGGTTGGTCTGCGCTGCGACGCTGCGGCTGGGATAGCCAGTCATTGAACTGGATCATGGCGTTGATGAGTTAGAATGTCTGTATGGACATGGTGGAGCCAAACACAGACCGACCTGGCTGTTTGTGGGAGTGGTGCACCCCCGAATAAATACACGCACAAATGCGGGGTCGATATCAGATCGGAGCGTTTTCCCTGGAGGTTTTTCTAGTCCACAGTCAGTGAGACACAAGTTGAAAACGTCCCCCAGGCTCCTGATTGTGGACACAGGGATGTAATGCATTTGTGAAGCTTCAGGAGGTGGAGAAAAGATAAATGAGTGAAAAGTTTCACTTTCACTTCTGCGGGTGCACAGACTGCACCGTTCCCCCATAGTGTTACAAGTTGGACGGAAAGTGACGCACGCATGTGCACGGTTAACCAGCCAACACTCACTCATCCCCTGGCCATACTACGCGCATGTGAGTCCCCCCCCGACAAAACGCACGTGTGTGCAACCTGCCATTCCACACCGCCACATCAACAGATGAATTCCACAGGAAACACTGACTGTATCCAATGGTTCAATAAATCAGTCATTAAGGAATATGACGTGCTTTTTTCATGAAGTATATAAACAATATTTTGCTTTTATTCTTATACTGTTATTTTATTCTTATAGTATCATATTGAAAAAGAAATTCAGGTTCTCAGGAAAATTACTGCTTATCAATTAATCATTAATCGATCGATAAGGGCAACCAACTAACGATTAATGAATTAATTGATAATTTGCATATGTATATATATATATATATATATATATATATATATATATATATATATATATATATAATTCTACATAATAATCTATTATAAATGTGCTAAATATAAACCAATGTAAATATAATATACAATCTGCTGTCATTTATAATTATTTACACCATTAAATTATTAAATTATGTTTTAATTTAACCTCCTAAGACCCAGTAAGTGTCAGCAAAGTACAAGCTTTTTTGTTTTTTATTAAATAAGTGCCTATATTGGAAACATCATGATGCAACAGTTTTTTCAGATGCAGTTTTTAAAATTTTGTGGAATGTCCTTTGTAGTGGACAGTTTTGGTTTTTTTTTTTATGGGGGGGGGGGGGGGGGGTATAAAGTTGTGAAACTCTTTTCCACAAATGTGGACAGTGGGTCTTAGGAGGTTAATTTTATATCCGTATATTCCTTTACCTATTAGCTAAGACGTCTCTACTACATTCAATTCCACCTTAATGTACTTCATCATGTTCATTACTGTCTAATATTTCACTAGTATGCTTTTGTATACTTAGGTGATGTTATTTAATTATGTTCAGTATTTATTAGTAACATGAATATAATTCTATAATTCCACGTTTTAGAATTCAGTGCAAATAATGTCCATTTTTCTTCGTTCAGCTGTTATTTGTCATATGTGACGGTGGGTTAAAGTTAACAAAATTGTCAAATAATGTTCTTAATCCTGGTTATTTTACATTATCTGTGGAAAAAAAAAAAAAAAAGACGTAATATTTTGATGTTACATGTTACATCGTCATTATTCGTGTCTATTACCACATGGCAATGTTTTCCTTCTCAGCTAAAACACCATCTTCAAATGTTTGGGTGTTTTTGTTCTTTGACTTAATTTTAATCATTTATATATTAATGTTGAACAAACAGTTTATTATTATTATAATTTAATTTTTTTGTTGTTGTTTTATTCAGGTTGTGACCTTAAAGAATCATTTAAAAGCACTAATAACCACCCGGTTTGTTCTACTTTCACTCAAAAACAACCTTTAAACTGGAAAAATAATGATTTGACATTTACTGTGATAAGTGATATTAATGATTCATAGAGTTTATATCGTTGGCTACATCACACACTCATGCACATTTAGTCTTTTATTAAATCAGTCTTTTGTGATTTCATAATTATCAGGCTGACGGTTTGATTTTATTCACTGAGCAGCTCGGTCTTAAACTTTAACAGAATAGATTTATTTGCCGAAAACAAACCAAAGGAGACGCATAAATCAGTCATATTGATAATTCTGGTAATACACTGTTTTGTTTATCTGTTCTGTTTTATTAAAGGTTGTTTCATTAAATTGTGATTAAATCTGCTTGTGCGACGAAGGAATGAAAGACTTTAAAGCTGCAACAATTAATCAATAAGTTGTCAGCAACCGCATTCATCTCCAACTGTTAAGATAATTTTATTTTGCTTTTTTATTCCAGATTCTTAAATTGAATATTGTCTCATTTATTTCCCCTTCTATGACAGTAAACTGAATATATTAATCTTTAGGAAAACACTGATGTCTTATTTCAGAACCACTACAGATACAGCAACTACTCAATTAATTCAGATAATAATCAACAGAACAATTAATCCAGCCCTGGTTCAGTTTTTTACAATGGAGATTTCTTTATTTCCTTGAAACAAAACAACATAAATCTCAATAAAAACAAACAAAATTAACCGTCAGATAAAGCTATGACACTGGTTAAAGCCTACTGTTTATTTCCTATAATGGTTGTTTTGCAGTGGAAGGTTTTTATGGATGACTTGTAGCCTTCAGCTGGTATCAGTGAAGTAAAAACAACAAAAAACAAACCAAAAGAAAGAAAATGTACATGTTTATATATCTGTGTCTAGCTGTGTGTTTTTTTTTTTTTCGCCTATGTATTTTACATCAGATTTTTTATTATAAAGTACCTTGTGAATTCTTTCTGTGGTAAGTACTATATAAATAAACTATATTATTATTATTATTATTATTATTATTATTATTATTATATTCTGACCCAATGAATCAGCAGCATTAGAAGAACTAAATAACTAAAACTAATATAAACAGTACCTGATTTGTAAATTTTGTTTTGTCTGCAGAAATTGCTTATCGCTAATGCTAATTTGTACTCCAGTTTTCTGGCTGTTGTTATGGAAGTAGATGAAACACATCTTAGCTTAAAAATGGAATTACAGGTAGCTCCCAGCACAAAACATCCTCCAACACCATCCTAACATTTACACTTGAACATACATAAATCTTACATATTAAATCTTTAAAAGTAACTCAGTTCATTTACAGTATGAGGGAAAAAGTTAATGGAAATATCAGCAAAATTGAAGCATGGTCAAACACATCATCGAAATTACAAGAGGTGCAAAAAGAAGTAGAAATGCAATCGTTTTTTCTCATGTCAAAAAAAAATGAAGTGGAAAAATTCCTACCACCACTAAGAATATGACACGTACTTCAATGAAGTCCTAATGTGATTGTGTTTGTGGTGTATTTTAACATTCCTGAGAGCTACTAAAATTAGCTATGACACTATTTGGCTGGTATCAGTGAGCATAAAACAACCAAAAAACAAAAATAAAAGTAAGAAAATATGACTTTGTATGAAAAACATCCAACAGCAGAACCAAAAGCACCTGAAGCTAATAAAAACTACAGGTACGTTAGCTTAGCAAATGATTAAACTTTACATTAGCATTCCTGGGAGCTGCTAAAATTAGCTACGATGCAACTTGCCTGGTATCAGTGAACATAAACCAACAAAAAACAAAACTAAAAGAAAGACAATGTGAATGTTTGTATGAAACACATCCCATAGCAGAACAAAAGTACCTAAAGCTAATTAGAACTACAGAAAAGTTGGCTTAGCATATGATTAAACCTTACTTTAGCATCTCTGGGAGCTACTAAAATCATCTACGATGCTACTTGGCTGGTATCAGTGAACATAAAACAACAAAAAAACAAAACTAAAAGACAGAAAATATGAATGTTTGTATGAAAAACATCCATTTGCAGAACCAAAAGTACCTAAAGCTAATAAAAACTACAGATATGTTAGCTTAGCATATGATTAAACCTCACTTTAGCATCCCTGGGAGCTACTAAATTTAGCTATGATGCTACCTGGCTGGTATCAGTGAACTTAAAACAAAAAACAAAACTAAAAGAAAGAAAATGTGAATGTATGAAAAACATCCATTTGCAGAATCAAAAGTACCTAAAGCTAATAAAGACTACAAATATGTTTGCTAATTAGCTACAACGCTACTTAGCTGGTATCAGTGAACATAAAACAACAAAAAACAAACATAAAAGAAAGAAAATATGAATGTTTGTATGAAAAACATCCAATAGCAGAACCAAAAGTACCTAAAGCTAATAAAACATACAGATACATTATCTTAGCATATGATTAAACCTTGCTTTATCATCCCTGGGAGCTGCTAAAATCAGCTATGACATCGTTAATCTCCAATAGTGGAAGCTTTTGATGGACAGCATGTTTCGTTGGTGGTATTAATGAAGATAAAAAAGGACAAAATGAAAGAAAATGTGAATGTGTGTGTATTATTCGGTCCTATGGATTAGCACCATTAGCAGAAATAAAAGTATCTGGAGCTAATAAAAAGTACCTGCTTTGTAAATGAATTCCCTTGAAAATAATAAGCCGTTGGCAATGAAATGAGGTGACATCCTGGTGGCTTATTTATTTAGTTAGTTAGTAAGTTAGTTAGATAACAGGATTCTGTAAATACTACTGTACGCCCAGCTCTACTTCTGCACCTTATTAAAGCGATGCTTCAAGACAAATTGGAAATCATTCGTGGTCTATTTTGGAAATTAGTAATCCTATCCCTTATTGTAACTAGACCTGGAGCTTTCCCCAGTCTTTTTGTTGATATCAGGTTTTAGTCGCAGGATACCTCAATGATAGGCGGAGGGTGGCGGCTATGGGCACGCTGGCTCCAAATCTGTGTCTTTGGACTTCCTGAGGCCACAGGAAGCTCCATTTTGGGGGATTAAGGTCAGAGTATTTCTTATCTGTAGCACAGAACCCCCCTCCTTCAGCCAGCTGGTACTTACAGATGAGATCTGGACCTTACTGCCTCCCACTGCTAGATTGGCAGCCTATATCCTCCTACTGCATAGCGCTTATCCAGGACATGCTCATAATAGAATAGACGGCAACAAACTGAAGAAACTACAGTAAAACCACCGTCCCTGTGATAACATTATAACCTGGAAACACACAGAAGAAAACCTGGATTTCTATTAACTGTCCGGTATCCTGCCCCAAACAGGCCCTGCATAACCACAGAGTGCTGAAGTAATGGCAACAACAAAAAAATTCCAAGTTTTACATTTTTTTGTCTTTTTTTTTTTTTCGTATTTGATCAACTTGAGCCGGTAAACAAAAATACCAAATACTCAATAATGTCATATTTTTAACCCTTTAAATGTCATGTTTGTAATGTAAAGAAACCATATTTTTGATGCAAAAAAAACACTTTTTTCCCCCCAGTATACTACATAAAAATTTGATTACTTAGTTTTTTATTTTACAGCTAACCAGGCATATGTCAATGAATAACAGCAACATTAGTTAATATACATAATTGTTTTTCCTCTCTTCTGGCTCATCAGTTGATCCTCCTCAGGTGGAGGGTTTCCACTCCACCCACTCATACAGAATGGCTGATAGATATCATGTCCTGCCTGAATCCCAAAAAAGTCAGGTATTCACTTTGGCATTCAAACAGAAAATTCCAGAAGGCGTGGGGGCCCTTTTGTAAACATGTTTCAGGCTTTATGAACATTTGACATCATCCCAACTTACCAGTCTAGTTCCATGCATCATTAGTCACTTTTCCATTGGACATCTGCGCAAAACTTTACCGATATTTACTAAATGTCGAAAAAACAGAAGTGTGTAATAGTGGTTTTTCCATTAAATCCCAATTGCAGTGATTTGTTTATTTATTATCGCAAGATGACATGAAAAGTTATTCCATAAACATGGCAACTAATGTAAATATCATGTTGATTTACAGATAAATTCATTATTCTTATATATTACCCCTCTATCTCATACTAAATTAAAAAATGACTGGGTTTCCTGGTGTGTCCGCACATACTGCGACATTTTTCTTCTTCGCTTGTTGTAACGTACGTCAACATCCGTTTTTTTTTTAATTCATCTGACTCTAGTTGTGAAAAAAGGTTTTTCCATTGCAGTTTTTCATGATATACCATTTGCACTACGCCTGAAAAACCACCTCTTACCAGCGCAAAACCTTAATCGAAAAATTAGACTTTTGGCGAAATTGTTGTTTTTCTATTAGGTAAATTTTTAAGTTATATTTGCGCAATTTGAGGGTCAATGGAAAAGCGACTATTGTTATGACAGGCTAATACCGATATTCGAAAGCTCACTGGCAGTGACTGGGGATTATTTTTGTTTTTGTTTTTATCTTTTATTTTATTTTATTTCTCTTTAGTGTTACTCTTCTTTGTCTTAATGTGCTAAGATGTTGACACGCATCTATTCATACAACTTGTGTGTAACAATTGAACACCTGTGCACTATGTTCTGGAAAACAAATAAAAATATCTTGTTTTTAAAAAAATATACATTATTGTTTTTTGTGCTAGGTCAAATAATCTAAAAAAGTAAATATGCATTTTTTTTTACTCACTTCAGATAAGGGTGCTAGTGTAGTAGTTTTCTGTTGTTTACAATGTGCTGATTTTAGTGTCTGGGTCAGAATTAAAAAAAAAAAAAAAATCACACACTCAGAAACTCTTTTTGGATTCGATAAATATCTGTCTACATATTTTCTGCTCTTTCAGATCAGGTTCATATTCAATGCACAAACATGACAGGAGTATCAGTCCTTTCATCTAATGTTCAGTAACAAAGGTGCTGTATAGATCCAGGGCGTACCCAGAATGCATCACTGCTTTTTTTCAACTCTGAGCCTCAGCTACTGTTGAAGTCAAAGCCCATGGCAGCAAATAAATGCATTACACCTGTTTTACAGTATTTCCTGGATGCAGCTGCTCTTGCTGCTCTTTTAAGCTGCTTTGACTGTGACTAAACAGAAGCTTTGATGCTGGGATGGTTGTGAGTGGTCGCCTCCCTGTATGAACAGGTGGTGGATAGAAGTGCATTTTCCTGGCATCGCCGTCCTCGTGGCTCTCCGTGGCGTTTCAGCTTCACCGCTCAGCCTTCGATGCACCACGTGTCTGTTCAATCTCTTATTTCAATGTTCACTGTGTCTTCACATTGCACTGTCGCTTCCACATTAAAGATAAGCGCCTCCAGGTATCGTCATTGCCAAACGTTTCCTTATGCATTTTTTTCTTTACGGTTTGTCTTTTCTGTTGCTTCCTCACATGTCGAAGGCGATCAACGGCTTTAACCCTTTATAGGTCACTCAAAGAAATACTCTGAAATTAAAAATGTCAACCTTAGTGTGTTATTGGATGACATAACAAGACTATTACTTTTGTTACATTTTTCAAGATTTTTAATTGTTATGTAGAAAATCAAGGTAAATGAAGTTACCATATTTGTTTCCTTACTAGGGATGTAAACAATTAATCGAGTATCAATTAATTGTTGATAAGAATTTGCTCGATTAACCCTCCGGTATCCCGTCCAGCAAGGCCCTTACTAAGCACCAAGTGTGCGTTTTTTTCCACTTGTGGAATAATGTCCAAAAAATTTTCATACAGTTTGTTTTTAATTCTTTTACACTTGTTTCTGTTTCATCAACTGGAGCCATAAACAAAAATACCAAATACTCAATAATTGTCATATTTTTTAACCCTTTAAATGCTGTTTGTAATGTAAACAAACCATTTTTTTGGATGCAAAAAACAAAAAAAAAATTTTTTTTTTCAAAATACTACATAAAAAGTGGATCACATATGATTTGATTTTTGCAGCCTGGCATATGTCAGTGATTAACTCCAACATTGGTTAATTTGAATTATTTTTGGCGCTAGGTCAAATGTTCAAAAATACTAGCATCTGTCACCAAGTGTGCGTAAAATGCACACTATAAATCAAACTATTAAATATTATATATAGATTTATTTTTCTGCTCTAATTTGATTTTATTTTTGTAAATCAAAGTCAGCCCTAATCATACAGATCAAATGGAAGAAATAGTGCGTTTTAGGCACACTTGGGAGACAGATGCTAGTCTTGTAATTTTCTTTTGTTTACAATGTGCACATTTTAGTTGGTGGGCAGAATTTTAAAGATCATGCAAAAATGAACAACTTTTGAATTCTAACCTTATTTAAATTGTGAAAAATAATATGAAGTTTTTTTAAAACAAAGTGCAAAGTGTGCCTAAAAGGCGCACCCGGATACCGGAGGGTTAAATGATTGTCAGTTAATTGTCCTTTTCCACAGCAAGATTTGTGGTGTGGACAGTAGGGGGCGCCACTGCCCAAACTAGGCTTCATCGTTAACCTGGGAGGGGTATCTCCGCTGAAATCTGGCTCCATCATGTCAGCTAGTGATGCAAAGTCAGAAATACCCATTTCTTCTAAACTGCTCCTTTTCAGATCCATTTATTTTATTGAATTTCTCTGTTGAATTTCTTTAGTTCTACTCCATAAATGTCAATATGACATGCTTTTTCATGATTTATATAAACAATATTTAGCTTTTATTGTTATAGACCCTATCGACAGAGAAATTCAGGTTCTCAGGAAAATCACCACTTAACAATTAATTGTTAACCGATCAATAAGGTCAACCAACTGATGATTAATGGATTACTCAATAATTTGCATCCCTATTCCTTATCCATAAGTGGCAAAAAAAAAAAAAAAAATCCAAAAAGCATATAAAAAAAAAAATTCTAGAAAAGCACATGTAATATTGTAGAACATTAGACCACTATCAGTGCTGATCCAGACCCCTGTCCACATCCACATTCTCCCTTTGAACATCATTCCTTACATTAGTACCATTACTTCATGGTACCTAACAGAGCAGGTACACTCACTGTTCATGCAGAGGCAGACCTTACAGATCCTGGAGACCACATTGGACCTGTAACTGTCAGTAGTTGCTTTTACATTGACCTCAAATTGTGTGACTATAACTTGCGCATAAAAATGTACCTAATAGAAAAATGACAATTTCACCAAAACTCATTTGATTAAACGTTTTTGTGCTGGCAACAGGTGGTTTTTCGGGCATAGCACAATTGGTTTATCACACAAAACTGCAATGGAGAGACATTTTTCCGCAAGTAGAGTCACATGGATTAAAAAAAAACAAAAACAAACAGATGTTGACGGACGTTACAACAAGCAAAGAAGTAGAGTTTTAAAAGAAACATGGCATGGTATGTGTGGACACGTGGGTTAATATATAATAATAATGAATCTATCTGTAAATCAACACCATATTTACATTCGTCGCCATGTTTATTTAATGACTTCTTGTGTCATCTTGTGATAATTTATAAACAAATCATTGCATTTGTGATTTAATGGAAAAACTGATATTACGCACTTCTGTTTTTTAAACAATTAGGAAATATCGGTAAAGTTTTGCGCATATATCCAATGGAAAAGCAACTACTGTCTTGTCATGCATGTGGAAATGACCAAAAATAGTCAGTAGAGATAATTTATGAGCCTGTTTTAGCATCCATCCATCCATCCATCCATTTATTCATTCATCATCCATCCATCCATCCATCCATCCAACCATTCATTCGTTCATTCATTCATTCATTCATTATCCATCCATTCATTCATTCATCATCCATCCATTCATTCATTCATTCATCATCCATCCATCCATTCATTCATTCATTCATTATCCATCCATCCATTTGTCCATCCATTTGTCTGTCCATCCATCCATCATCCGTCCGTCCGTCCGTCCATCCATCCATTTGTTTGTCTATCTGTCTGTCTGTCTGTCCATTTGTCCATCTATTCATCCATCCATCCATCCATCTGTCCAGTCACCCCCCAACACACTTGCATATTTAAAGACCCTTAAACGTTGTTCTAGAACAGCTCGTACAGCTTTTTTTTTTTTTTTAATGATGCAGCTCTTTATTTTCCTGAGGTGGAAAGGAATATGTGTTGTTTAGTTGTAAACTGTGGCTCATATCTGTACGACGTAAACAAACAGTGAGTTATTTCAGCACAGGAACTAATTAGACAACTGGGCAAGTCTGTTAATTGATCATTTTTAGTTAATAACAACAGAATAGCTCATACTGTTGGTATGAATTCAACCAATAGTTTTGCTGCTAGAGTGTTAACAAACAAACAAACAAACCCAACCAAAAACAATACCCTTTGCCTCCCCTTTAGGGGGCAGGGCAAAAATTGTGATATAGTTTTGCCGTATCGCCCACCCCTACCGTTAGCTTAAAAATGGAGTCAGCCATTGAACCATTACAGACACAACATTACATTTCACACATATTTCATTGTAAAACACTTGTTTCAGTAAATGTTGATATATGTTTACCCTTAATGTGTCTCTCGGTGGTTATTTTCTTTCTTTCCAGTGTATGATTGTGTTGAAAACTAAACTCATAACTTAAGGCCAATAGGCGATACAATGGGGTTTGTCTAACTCTTCCTTTGTGCGTTCTGTATTTAAAGCTGTGTCGACAAGTTCATAAATCACTCACTTAGCTAATGTGGACATCCTTTTTTTAGAGAAAATTACTATGGATTTGGAGGCGACGGCGACCGCAGAATGAAAGTAAGCACATTTGTCATTGTTATCATTCAGACTGGCGTTGGCCACTGAGGATGCTATTCAGGAAATGATGAGACCGGGAGACCTAAATAGGCCCGGAGAGCCGAGGATAAATGGGAAATGCACTTTAATTCAGCCATTACATCTGTAAGCTCTTCTTTTTCGGTGTCTTCAGAGCAGTTGCATAAATGGTTGTGTAATGGAACATGTGAACAAAAGGTCGGCAAATAATTGTAAGTGCTTATGTGCGATAGCAGCAGATATTAAACTGTAGATTACATATTTGCTTTTGTCAGAACTGCATCACCTTCACATTGCTGACTCTGAAATGCTTTTAAGTTTCGTACTTTAAAGAGGCTGGTGGAATCGTGTATACACTAGTCGCGTTATTTGAAGATAAGAAATGCGTGGTAGCTGAAAATAACCCTATTGTCAGCGCTACGTAAGTACTTCCTTGTGTTGCCTGTGGTTGGACATCATAACTTATGTTGAGGGATCAGATAAGCATGGTTTCACTAACCATCGAGATGATGTAGGATGAGTCTATACAGGGAATGTACACGATATGGACAAAAGTATTGGTCAGATAATCACAACACCCCCCACCCCACCCCTGGTTTGACCATATTTTTTCTGCATCCCCCACCCCACCCACATTCTGGTCACACCTCTGATGTAGGGCTGCACGACTTTAGCAAAAAATAAAATCCCAATTTTTTCCTCTAAAAACTCGATTTTCGATTTTTGGGTAAACTACAAAAGACAACAGAAGTCAGCATGTCGTTTTCGTGAGCAGCCCACAATGCGAGGCACTGCTCCGACCTCAAATCTGTGATGGTATTATGTGATGAACCTACAGAAATTTTTTTTTTTTTTCTTCATTAAATCTTTATTGAATGAAGTAGAGTATACAAACAATGTATACAACAAGAAAATAACAAAAGTTTGTCAGGGGAAATACACTACAATACAATGTCCAAATCAGAGCAAATACTGATGGTTTTTATAGCCTTTTTGCTTCCAGATGTATCGAACAGCTTTAAATAAAGTTCAACATCTTTCAGAAAATAAAAATTTGGTTTTGTGTTACAGAACTTACATTTGTGAATGGAAAAATTTAGCAAGTAAGAGAACTAAATTAATTATTAAAAAAAAAAAGTACGGTAGACCACAGGCGCGTGGCCCATAGGCACGAGAAAGATGAAATCGATTTCACAATTTCCCTTTTTTAAAAATCATCCTAATTAAAAAATCCAATTTCGATTTAAAGTGGATTAATCGTGCAGCCCTACTCTGATGTCCAGGTTTATGAATGATCACGAATTATTATCATGATTTTACTAAACCACGGATGCATTACAATACATTTTAAGTACATTAATGATGATGATGATATTGATTAAAATAAAAAGAGCTTTTTAAAAAATTACCACTGGAAGTAATTTTTGCTAAACATACATTAGATTAACCCATAAAGACCCACAGTTCCTGAATCAGAGTTTACAGTAACTGCTGGTACCATTCCTTTTCTACTTCCAATTTTAACTATTTAATTTGCTTTCTGGTGAGCTGTCTCACTTCAAACAAGATGGCCTTTTCTTTTTTTTTTCTCTTCCGCATTTTAGTTTATATTGCTGTATTATTGTTTCTCTATGTTGTTACAATGCAAAAAATGTCCAATAAAAAGAGAGTTTAACCCATAAAGACCCAAACAGCCACCAGCGACCAGTACCATCGACTGAACTAAAATATTTAACACCTGTTGATCCACTAATCCTATCAATACAAGTAAATATTTGCAGCAAAATACAGTTTGTCATCTTTTCATGGTCGTCAGATATGACCCATCTGGACGTTCACAGGCTCCGCAGTTACCATAGAAACACCATCATCTTCTATAGCATTGATTCACCAGTAAAACCCATGGAGTTGGATCAATGACAGTGGATGGACACACTTGGTTTATGTTCAGTTAATGATCGATTTTGTTGAAAAAGTCACGTTTTCTTCATTTTTCTCTGTTTCTGATATTATGACAATCAACGTTAATCTGAGCATTTATGAACATCTACATGATCTGTGAATTAAATATGTGAAAATACCTGATTTTCATTGGAAAAAAATGCAAAATACAGCAGATAATATTGCCATAAATGGTGATAAATAACTTAAGAAAGGTTGAATAGAGAGAAAATTTGATTTTTATTTTATTAACCCTTTGAACCCTAAGCCTAAAAGGATCCATCCATTATTTACTTATTTTGACTATAAAACGGTTAGACAATATGCTGTAAGTCAGTCCTTTTGCCCATTTTTCCAGAGCGCTTAGAACTTTCAAAATCCTGCAGTCATTTACAATTTACTGCATGTTATAATACTGAGAGAACAGCTTCTTCTCCATGTTCTAGTACAGGCGTGACTGAAATTACCGTAATGACCCAATTAGGGATGTCCCTATCCGATCTACAGATGGATATCAGCTGCCGATCGGGCATTTTTTAAAAGATCGGATTGGATTTAGTCATGAAATCGGGCCAATCCGGGGGGAGACAAACGTCCTGCCCCCTCAAATTAAAGTTTCCGAAGGTAGAGAAAAGCTGCACAACAGCAGGAGGGTTAGAGGAACTAGTAAAGCATCTAGAAGTTTCACTCTTCGCTTGTACACATTATGAGATCCGCTTGTGATGCACAAGTCAGGGTTTTTTCCAACCCGCACTGCTTTTGTGGAATTATTTGACCCAATCTGTCCCGCAAATAAACTGACATTCTTTTGACCCGCCCCACACATCACTAACGCACGGCACCAAACGCACCCCCATATAATACCTGCACGGACCTGTCCATAGACGCGCTACAGCAGTCGCAAACATAACGTTCTAATTTGTCCCACTGTATGAATTAGGAAAGTGCAAAAATTATACTGAAGTTATTAAGAGTCAAAGGTGTCATAGTTGTTTTTGTTCAGGTTCCACATTCAGCCCAACTGTGATCTCAAGTAAAATAATGGCATAATAACCTCTAAATAATGACTCCAAATTTAAATAAACTATGGATGTAATGATATGAAAATTTCATATCACGGTTATTGTGCCCAAAATTCTCACGGTTATCATTATTATTGTGGTATTGTTGAAATTGTGCTCAAAATGTTCAAAAAGTACTTATACACACACTGAAATAATTTAACCAAGTTTTATTTTGATGACAAATAAATAAATGAATAAATAAATAAATAGATTGGCACAATGCACTTTCTGTTGGCAGAAATGTTTAAAATATTAACCCTTAGCGGTCTGAGCCTATTTTGTCCATTTTTCAGTACTTTTGGTTTTGCCTTTATATACTATATAAACAAATATTTATTATACCCATGTTTGGTATCTTTTTTTTTCAGCACAACTTCATTTATATCATCTGTCTATTATTTTTTTCACTTTAACCTACTATATAATCATAAAAGACAGAAAACACAAAAAAATATGTAAAATCCGATTTCAAAAATTTATATAATTTATTGCATAAATAACACAAAGATGCTTAACAAACCTTTTCAAACACGATAAAAGTTAACATTGGTTCCAAATATTAGGTATATACAATTAAAATTGTAATAAATTAAAACTATACTCAAATATTTGACATAAAAGCATCGCTTAACATCGGCATTTTCTCCGGAAAAGTGCGGTAATCAAACACGGTTATCATGATAATTAGAATTTAAACGGTAATACTAACCATCTGCAATTTTACCATGGTTTATCGTTATACCGGTAATCGTTACATCCGTAAAATCAACATTTCATTGTAAAAAGTCTGGATCGGATGGGTATAGGATTAGTATCAGCAAAACTAATCCCAAAAAAAATCAGATCGGATCCAAAGAAAAAAAATCCAGATCGGGACATCACTAGACCTCATAAAGTCTATAAAGCGCAACATCTCAAATTTCAGAAACTGTTGTAATTTTTCCAATCGCACAAACGGTAAAAGAGTTACAGCCATCCAAACTGTATATGCACAGAGTGTGTCAGCGTTGACACGTCAGGTCTTAAAGAGTTAAATTCATGGCAGTGTCCTTTAGGATTAATTTTCTTCATGAAACAGTGTTTACTCCTGTTTCCATTTGGCTTCATAAGCAAGATAAGAGCAAAAATGAAGACTTTATTCTCTGTTCTTTGAATGTGGTATTAAAATGATGCCGACTGCTCATTTTCTTACGTCCCATATGCAAACAAACAACTCCATTTCCATCACGCCGTTGGGTAAAGGACAAAAAGTTTTAACAGAATGAAATTTGATACAAATTGCATTTACTTCCAAGGAGGAGACATGGAAACCTTTTCACAAGAATAAGCTGACAGTGATTTCATTTGTCTAAGTAGATAAATCATACATATTGAACTTGTCTCTCACGGCGTGTCACTGCTCAGACCTGATTTAATTTGCCACTTTCTGGCGAAGCAAGAAGCCATGCTTAAACACAGAAACTCTGAAGGTTACACCGTTTCAGCATTTTAATTCGTGGCATAATTCCTCTGCCTTTTCCTGAGCGTCAACGGCGGCGGTTCCAGCTGCAGTCTGAGGTTGTAATTCTTTCCGATCTTCGCATGTCTTAAATTACAGACACAGAAAATGAAAAAAACCCTTCCAGCATATTCTTGTCATTGACCCTTTGAGAGTTTTGATACAACGACTGCTCACTATAAAAAAAATAAAAAAAAATTTTTTCAAAAAAGAGAGAGATTTCCAGTTCAATAGCGCTTTAGGAAGAATGCTTCATAAATTGGTTGGGGGCGAAGGTTCAAGTGCACCTGATGTGAGATCAATTGTATTGGAGTGCAGCCCTCACACTTATGATGCTCTTTGGGATGAGGCGGGGGGTTGGGTGGGTGGGTGGGTGGGGGGGGCATGTCTGACAAGAGGACAGAGGCCGTGATGGGAAAAAAAAAAAAAACGGTGATGAAAGACAAACCATTTGTGCCCACGACTGAATTCTGAAAGCTATATTTTACAGCTGCTATTCTACCAAATTGCTTTTGTGCGTTGGGGTGGCTTTTTAAATAATGCAATCGGTTAAAAGCTCCCTGTAAATGCTGTGCTTGTATAGCGTGGGAAGCTGGAATGGAATTGAATGCATTTTTAGGCGAGAGGGTTATAATTTATGCACCATTGAAATCTGGCCACTTTGTGTTTTTCTTTGCCACTTTGATTCAACAGGGTTCAACATGTGCACAATCTGTTTGAAGATGAGTTCACGGACCCTTTGGTCCAGTGTTTTTAATAACAGTCGCTCATACAAGACTGGACTGTTTTGATAGTAGGGTTTTAAGAGTATTATGATATGATGATGACAACATGTGGCCTTTGCTTCATTTTGCCTTTTCAAACAAATGATTCAAATTCACACTATTTGTGGAGCTCCATTACTGACATAACAGCATGTGCAATACTAACGTAATAAACAACAGCGTCTGTTCGTCCTCTGTCGCAATTATCGGCTGTAAGTAGAGGTCGCTAACATGGGCACATAAGTCGTTAGCCTCGTAGGGTAATTGCATAAGTCATTTACTTTTCAGGTCATATTCAGTGATGCAAAAATGAATTAAAGACCAAGTAAAACTCATTGGATCAGACAGATTTTTTCCACTCTTTTATTCCAGAAGATCATTTATGTATCTGTATTTAAGATTAAAGACCAAACATTTGAAGGCATCTTTAACTTATTTATCTGATATGTCAAAGACTTAAAATGGTCACTGGAGGACTGGACGACTAACATATCGTTAGCCTAGTCATATTTTTGGTCAAAATGTGATATCTTCATAAAATTAATTATCAAAAATGTAACTCTGGCAACTAGAAGCACTCGGAGAGCGCAGACCTCCACCAAGGCTGATCAGTGGCCCCCCCCCGTGGGCCCCCCCACCCCCGATCACCACCAAAATGTAATCATTTCTTCTTTATCCCATTTCCAACAAACCCTGAAAATTTCATCCAAATCTGTCCATAACTTTTTGAGTTATGTTGCACACTAACGGACAGACAAACGTGCCCCCCCCCCGTGGGCCCCCCCCCGTGGGCCCCCCCACCCCCGATCACCACCAAAATTTAATCATTTCTTCCTTTTCCCATTTCCAACACACCCTGAAAATTTCATCCAAATCTGTCCATAACTTTTTGAGTTATGTTGCACACTAACGGACAGACAAACAAACAGACAAACAAACAGACAAACAAACAGACAAACAAACAAACAAACAAACAAACAAACCCTGGCAAAAACATAACCTCCTTGGCGGAGGTAATTATGCTACAAGGCTAATGACTTACCATGCTAGCAACCTCTATTTATAGCAGATAATTGCAATGATACTAACAACATTCATAGCTTATTGATCCCCATTGGTTAAACGTCCCTTAGCTTTAGCTCCCATTAGCATTATGATTTTATGTTTTCATGAAAAAGTAGCAACAAATTTGTCCATAACTGTATCAATGAAACCCTGAGTATTATATGATTTCAACATGTGGCCTTTGCTTCATTTTGCCTTAAAAAAAAAAAAAGATTAAAATTCACACTATTTGTGGAGCTCCATTACTGACATAACAGCATGTGCAATACTAACGTAATAAACAACAGCATCTGTTCGTCCTCTGTCGCAATTATCGGCTGTAAGTAGAGGTTGCTAACATGGGCACATAAGTCGTTAGCCATGTAGGGTAATTGCCTAAGTCATTTATTTTTTTCAGGTCACATTCAGTGATGCAAAAATGAATTAAAGACCAAGTAAAACTCATTGGATCAGACAGATTTTTTCCACTCTTTTATTCCAGAAGATCATTTATGTATCTGTACCGAAGACTAAAGACCAAACATTTGAAAGTATCTATAACCTTCAATATGTCAAAGACTTAAATTGGTCTCTGGAGGACTGGACGAGTAACATATCGTTAGCCTAGTCATATTTTGGGTCAAAATGTGATATCTGCATAAAATGAATGATCAAAAATGTAACTTAGGCAATTATGCTACAAGGCTAATGACTTACATGCCCATGCTAGCACCCTCTACTTATAGCCAATAATTGCAATGATACTAACAATATTCATAGCTTATTGATCCCCCATTGGTTAAACGTCCCTTAGCTTTAGCTCCCATTAGCATTATGATTCTATGTTTTCTTGAAAAAGTACCAACAAATGTGTCCATAACTGTATAAATGAAACCCTGAGTATTATATGAATTCAACATGTGGTCTTTGCTTCATTTTGCATTTTAAAAAAAATTATTAAAATTCATGCTATTTGTGGAGCTCCATTACTGACATAACAGCATGTGCATTACTAACACCATGAGCAGCAGCATCTTTTTGTCCTCTGTTGCAATTATCGGTTGTAAGTAGAGGTTGCTAGCGTAGGCACGTAATTCCTTAGCCTCGTAGCATAATTGCCTAGGTCATATTTTTTTTCAGGTCATACTCAGTGATGCAAGAATGAATCAAAGACCAAGTAAAACTCATTGGATCAGACAGATGTTTTCCAGTCTTTTATTACAGAAGATCATCTGTGTATCTGTACTGAAGACTAAAGACCAAACATTTGAAGGCATTTTTAACCTTTTTATCCAAAATGTCAAAGACTTAAAATGGTCACTGGAGAACTGGATGAGTAGCATAACGTAGAAATGGTCACAGATATCGATATAGTTACTATTTTGCACTGATAGGAAGTCATATATGGACTTTCATTTGGGTCCATGATCTTTGACCTTGAGTGACCTTGAAGGGTCAACCTCAATGTCACCAATGTCTACATTTCAACAATCTTCTTCTCTGAAACTACTGGTTGGATTCATGTCAAATTTGCTTCCTTAGGGCAATATCTACAAAGTTAGTCCACAGTTTAAAGAAATTTAGATTTTTGCATTTTTGACTAATTAGTTGAGTTATCCTCATTGATTGATCTCCTGCATCCAGACCACAGGGCTCTAATGACTCGGCTCGGGTACCAGGTCCTATTCCTGGAGACTGTTTCCATTACAGGATACTACCGACTTTACAGTACCTGGTCGTCATAGCAATGCAGCGCGTTACTTCTGTGTCGTCTGCTCAGAGAGTTGCTGATTGTAGCAAGAATTGGATACCAAATTATTTATTAATTGAGTGTTGATTTATTGATTAATTTAATTATAGATTTATAACCAAACTTAAACTTAAATCAACTCAAAACAATAATTTGGAAATCTTGCATAGGTTGATAGTTTGTTGACTGCACAGATGAACCCATGTGTGAATAATAGTACACAAAGCACAACTGAGGCAATGGATTTATATACATATAAATACTTTATTAACTAAACTAAGACACACTAATAACATAAAGACAAGAGACAAATACAACCAAAGGAGCAGGAGATTATGGACAGGAGAATATGTAGATTAAGCTGGCAGACAGCTATATTCAAGATATTATAATGTTAGTGAGGTTACATTGAGGTAAACCTACTTAAATTGGAATAACACCAACTCAGATAAATCAGGAGCAAGTTTTCTTACAAGTTGTTGCGGTGCGGATGCAGCAACTGGCACGGCCTTGACGGCGGATGGATGAAGTCTTCTGACGTAGTTCGAAGCAGGAACAGGCTGTGAAGCGACGTGCTTGCGCTGGAGGCCTGAAGGTCTGGAGTTCTGAAGTTCTGCTGGCTGGAGGAGGTTCACAGCTGGCTCTGGCGGCTGGTTCTGGAAAGCTCACCAGGAGAAGATGGAGAACAGCGAAGATGATAAAACTCCTTGGAGAGCTTAGAGGATAGAACAGCTCTGAGAGCCAAGGAGATGGTCAAGACTCCTTGGAGAAAGCTCTTTGCGTAGGTGAGAGCTCAGAAGAGGTGGAGATAGCTCTTCTCTTTGCGTAGGTGAGAGCAGCAAGGGTGGAAAAAGCTCTTTGCGTAGGTGAGAGCAGCAAGGGTGGAAAAAGCTCTGCTGAAAAGTTGGTTTCATTTACTTTTATAGTTTGTCCAAAAACCAGCTTGCCACGCCTTCCTCGTGCATATAGATGAGTTATCGATGCCTTGGGGCGTTGCCTTCTTTGTCTGTTTTCGGCGGGAAAACACCTCCTCGTGAATATTCAAAAATATCACATTTCTCTTCCCTCTTGGGAAGACATAGGGGGAGAGGACTGTGGCTTAGCCTTGTAAGAAAACTTTGCATCCTCAAATAAGATCCTCTTAAACTTTATACATCACCTGTAACCTAACTTAAGCATCAGTAAAATAATAGCATGATTATTCAGACATGCTATAAGCAGTGATACTCTTACTTTCACATAATTTACCGTGAACATGATCAGGACACACATATGTGAAACCACAGGTCAGGCAAATGGCTTAAGTATTACATGCATAAAAGAGTTAACGTGCTGAGTTAATCAACATTAACACATAATGTAATACATTATTTACATGGCACATAGAGTGATTTTATCATTCAGTCCTTTGTTCGTTTCTGGGTTCATCTTCACCTCTGGATAAGCAAGAATAATGGGACACAGATGTTGAGAGGCAAAAGGTCAGCTTAGTGTCAAAACCGAGTCCATTAGGCTCATTCTTTAAGATCATCTTTGTAAATGTCATTTGCAAAGGATGTCCCAGTACTGACCTGGTGATGGACCAATCAGCATGGTTGTTCAGGAATTTGGTTTGACACGGAGAGGAAGATAATATAATTTATACTTCTGTTTTTGAGTCTGTTCACTCACTCCACCGTCATCCGGCTACATGATAAACTCGCTCATTTCGTGTTCTCTCGTCAAGCTCATGCTGAATTTTTACGTCTGAACCTCCTCGACAAACCATGGTGTAGTTTTTCGGGCTGTCATGTGGATTAACCTACTGCGATACTTACTGTAAAGTTCCGCATCTGTTTTTTGTAAATCGGCAGGTCACATAGACAACTCTCTGACCAATCAGTGGTCTGCAGTGCTTATACGTCACATTTTAGTATCTGCTATTTTAGTATCCCCAGTCCTGGAACCTCGGGGGAGGTAGCTGGTACCAGATTCCAGGTCCTTTTTTGTAGTGGAAACGCAAAAAGGCTGAGTCGAGTCGAGTCGAGTTGAGTCGAGTCAAGCCGATACCACATGGTGGAAACGCGGCATAAACATAGCAGCAGAACCTGACAACTGCACAAATTCAACTTGCTATTGATTCTTGATAGAATACGCCGGTGAGATTGGTGCTATTTTTGATAAACCATTAAATTAGGTTGTGTTTTCTTTCTATCTGTGCTATTCTAATTCAGTGAGTGTCTCACCTCTGTCGTATCTTTTGTAATTAAGAGCTGTAAGTGTCTGTTGTTAGAATGTTAGCATAGCGTGGTTCACCAGGGACATGAACCACCGGCTCGTTGACCCCCACCCCCTACCCCCCCTACCCCCATCAGAAGCAAAACACGTGGTTAGGCCTCTGGACAACAGCTGCCAAAATGATGGATCAGTTCTTCTATATTGGCTTGTTGATCCATAGACACCCCCCCCCCCCCACTACCATCACCACTCCACCCCCTCAACGATGGAGTAGATATTGGCATTTGCCACTCAGGTGTCTCTGTAACTGCTGATTAGTCAAATGAGTGGTGGCCTGTGGAATAATTAATGTTTAACATCTGTGGATGATCGAAAGGCGCCGAGGTGGAGGTGGGATTGGACAGCGGGGGCCTGGAACCCTGGAAGGAGGGGTGAGGTGGGGGGGTTGGAGCATGATCAATTTTAATGTTAGCCCGGGTTAACCTTCGAGAGCTTCTCTCCAGCGGCTGCGTGGTGAGGTCGGGGGAGGGATTTGTGTCTGACATTAGCCCTAGCATTTAATTGTCTCTTAATTCATTGTTTATTGGATCAAGGGGGACGTTTATAGCAGCAGGAAGAGCAGAGGGACCGAGTGTGTTTGGCTGCCGTACTGACTCTTAAATGCCATCGAGACTCCGTTGTGACGGCTGCACTTCATTCTTCATGTTGAAATCAGTGTTTATCAACAGAATTTCACAGTTTTAATCAGTGCTGGAATCCATTAGGACTAAAAAAACAAATTAGCAACTATTTAAAAAACTTAGTAAGACTGAAAATGCACTGTTCACCCTTTCACAGTAAATTGCATGTCCTTTTTTCTTTAATGATTATTATTGTTGTTGGGACTGTGGCAGTTCCCAAATGGATTTTTCTCTATTTCTATATTTGACCTTTCTGAAGTAATCTATCATCATTTATTATAATATTATCCTAAACGTGTAAATTACGTAACAATAATGGAATATGTAAATAAATTTTCTTGATGTTAAAGACCTGGGACTGTTTTTGTGGTGACTTCCTAAGGAATTTTTCTCTACATTTAACCTTAAACATGTTATCACCATTTGTTATAATATTATCCCCTGTGTTTTGTAGTTTTTCAGTGAAAATCAGATATTTTCCTATATTTAATTTACTGATCATGTACGTGTTCATAAAATCTGAAGTTAAAATTGAGGATTAATTGATCAAAAACAGAAAACTGAAGAAAATGACGTTTTCAGCAAAGATTTCAAAAACTGAACATAAAACAAGTGTCTCCATCTGTCAGTTATCGAACTACATAACACCTATGTAAAGAAGTAGATTAGACAAAAATATTTATGTTTCTAAACTATACTGACATAAAATATTGGTGTTTTTTTGTCATCGTTTCAGCCTGATCAAAATCTATCATGGATTTATTACTGGAGTGTAATTACTTATTAATCATACTTTTTTTCAATAAAACAACCATATAAACCAGGGGTGTCAAACTCGTATTTGATCTCAAATGGATCAGACCAGTAAAATAATAGCATAATGACCTATAAATAATGACAACTACAAGTCTTTCTTTTTTAGTAAAAAAAAAAACAGACATTAAATTATGAAAATGTTTACCTTTATGCACTATCCAAAAAATAAAGATGTGAATAACCTGAAAAAGCTAACATTTCTTAAGAAAAATAAGTACAATTTTAACAATATCATGCCTCAGTTTATCATTTATTTATTTATATATATATATATATATATATATATATATGTGTGTGTGTGTGTGTGTGTGTGATATATATGTATATATGTATATATATACACACATAAAAAAAAAATATATATATATATGTATATATATATATATATATATATATATATATGTGTGTGTGTGTGTGTGATATATATGTATATATGTATATATATACACACATAAAAAAAAAAAAATATATATATATATATATAAATATATATATATATATATAAATATATATATATATATATAAATATATATATATATATATATATATAATATATATATATATATATATAAATATATATATATATATATATGTGTGTGTGGGTGTATGTCCGTTTTTCGGTACTTTTGACTTTGCCTTTATATACTATATAAACAAATGCTTACTATACCCATGTTTGGGCTTTTTTTTTCAGCACAACTTCATCTATATTATCTGTCTATTATTTTTTTCACTTTAACTTACAATAAAAACATAAAACACCTGAAAACACACAAAAAAAATAAAATCCAACTTGAAAAATGTACATAATTTATTGCATAAATAACACACAGATGCTTAACAAACCTTTTCAAAGACTTTGAAAGTGAATATTGGTTCCAAATATTAGGTATATGAAATTAAAATTGTAATAAATTAAAACTATACTCAAATATGACATAAAAGCATATCTTTACATAGGGTATTTCCCCCTAAAAGTGCGGTAATCAAACACGGTTATCATGATAATTAGAATTTAAATGGTAATACTAACCATCTGCAATTATACCGCGGTTTATCGTTATACCAGTAATCGTTACATCCCTAATTCTGTTCAATTACAATTTTTTTTTTTACAGTGTATAGAATCTGATTCTCATCAGGGCATCTGTGCTGCACCACATGGCTTCATTAATAATAGAGAGCTGTGACATATTTAATCCCTTCTGGACAACCTCTGCACCTCCTCTGATTTGGATGTTGCACTTTTGCTAATATTATGAAGAACCGCTCCATCCTGCCGTCAATAAAGGGAGCAGGTCGGTCAGAAAATAAATCCAGGGGTTAGTTTTTACTGTTATCTTTTACCGGTTATGGGCTCATTCGGTGCACGGCCTTCACCAGGAGTGATAACCTTTATGCAGACGTTTGAGTAGTGATCATCAGCCCCTATGTCAGTGATTATAGACAAGAACAAATAAAAAATAATGATCTAAACACGATAAAAAAGGCAGAGACGGCTCAGGCCTGTTTAGATTGTAAACACCACATGGAAAATCCTCCTCCGATGACTCCCAGATACGTTTGGATTGGATGTGCTTTTTTTCATTTTCAGGTTATAAAATATTAAAGGGGCAGACAGAAGTCGGTGCGACATGCTTGACCTTCAAAGCACAAAGTCTGCCTTGTTATTACAGTATTTATATGGCTGTGCCCGCCCGCCCGCACTAGCAGGGATATAAAAATATTTAATTACTCAATTAACCGAGGTGGAATATGACTCTGAAGGAAGCAGGTGAGGGAATAGGGTACACGTGATCAGGTTTAACAAGAGGAAAGAAGGTCTGGAGAGGAAACCAATACGGAGAAAGAGGGTGAAATACTGGATCTGCTGCATGGACATGTACATGAGGATGTGGAAATGAGTTGAGTTCAGGTTCTACAGTCAGTCCAATGGGATCTGAAGTGGGTTAGACCTGTGAAAGAATAAGATAAGGTAAGGAAAGATAAGGTAAGATAAGATAAGACCTGTGAAATAATAAGATAAGATAAGGAAAGATAAGACCTGTGAAATAATAAGATGAGATAAGGTAAGGAAAGATAAGATAAGGAAAGGTAAGGTAAGATGAGATAAGGAAAGAAGGTAAGATTAGGAAAGATTAGATAAGATAAGGAAAGGTAAGGTAAAGTAAGATAAGATAAGATTATATAAGATAAGGAAAGATAAGATAAGAAAAGTTAAGGTAAGGTGAGATAAGGAAAGATAAGGAAAGGTAGGGTAAGATTAGGAAAGATTAGATAAGATAAGGAAAGATAAAGTAAGATAAGGTAAAGAAAGGAAAGATAAGATTAAATAAGGTAAGATAAGGAAAGTTAAGGTAAGATGACATAAGGAAAGATAAGGTAAGATAAGATAAGGAAAGGTAAGTTAAGATAAGATAAGGTAAGATAAGATGACATAAGGAAAGATAAGGTAAGGTAAGATAGGGTAAGATAAGATAAGGTAAAATAAGGAATGATACGGTAAGGAAAGATAAGGTAAGGTAAGATAAGGAAAGATAAGTTAAGGAAAAATAAGGTAAGGTACGATAAGATGAGGAAAGATAAGGTAAGATAAGATAAGGAAAGGTAGGATAAGGTAAGATAAGGCAAGATACGATAAGGAAAGATAAGGTAAGGAAAGATAGGATAAGGAAAGGTAGGATAAGATAAGGAAAGATAAGGTAAGATAAGTCAAGGAAAGATAAGGTGAGGTAAGATAAGATAAAACACAATATGGCAGACACAACCACACAAGCTCAAATAGGCTAATGCTGCGTTCCAGGTGACTCCTGTTTTTCCAGTCTTCTTCTGTGAAAATGCACTGGAATTCCAGTCAAACCTGTGACTTCCCACCTGTGGACTCATATTAGATCCACGTACTCCCAGTTCCACGCTCTGATGTCACATAACCTGTAAAACAACAACAGCAGCCCCCATAGGTGTGGTGTTTATGGAAATTGTTTATTAAAACAAGGTATTGCTGTAACATTATTTATCCGCAGATGTTCTGCATAATCAGCAGCTACTCTAGCGTTAGCTAGTTTTTAGTCCATTGAATACAAGAATAAATGAGTATGTATCCAAATATATAAATAGCGTAACATTATTTTTTTCCTCCTGTTTTCCTCAAATAAGCAAGAAGCAAGCACCTCTGGGATGGAAATGACTGTAGATGAACATAAGCTGTGTACGGTCCATCATGTTGGTTTGTTTACATATAATTCCCACAATTCCTTGCCCTCATTCAGTTTGGCTAGACTTAACTGGAAAGCTACAAAGTCGTGAGTCGTGACTTGAAATTGTGACTTACGGGCTCAAAAACTGGCCTGAAATGCAGCATAAGCTAAGACAAGATGAGGCAAGACGTGACAAAAAGTTTCTTCACAATTTTGACAAATTAAGAATTTTTACATTTTTGAAAAATAGAAATTTGCCTTTACTTGTAATAGTCCATACTTTGATGGTTTATAAGATGTAAATGGTTGCAGATATCAACATAGTTACTATTGAGCACTGATAGGAAGTCATATATGGACTTTCATTTGGGACCATGACCTTTGACCTTGAGTGACCTTGAAGGGTCAAACTCAAGGTCACCAAAATCTAGATTTCGAAAGTCTTCTTCTGTGAAACTACTGGTTGGATTCATTTCAAATTTATAAATAGCTTCCTTGGGACAATGTCTACAAAGTTTGTTCACAGTTTTGAGAAATTTAGATTTTTACATTTTTGACAACTTTAAAAAATATTACAAATTTGCTTTTACTAATAATAGTTTATATTTTGATGGGTTATAACATGTAAATGGTTGCAGATATCAACATAGTTCCTATTGAGCACTGATAGGAAGTCATATATGGACTTTCATTTGGGACCATGACCTTTGACCTTGATTGACCTTAAAGGGTCAAACTCAAGGTCACCAAAGTCTGGATTTCAACAATCTTCTTCTCTGAAACTACTGGTCAAATTCATTGTAAATTTCATATGAAGCTTCCTTGGGACAATGTCTACCAAGTTTATTCACAGTTTTGAGAAATTTAGTTTTTTGCATTTTGGACAAATTTTTTTGAATATTACAAATTTGTCTTTTCTTATAATGGTCCATATTTTGATGGGTTATAACATGTAAATGGTTACAGATATCAATATAGGGAGTCATATTTGGACTTGGATTGAAGTAGTTGAGTTCTCCTCCAGTGAAAGTACCACGCTCTTCTACTTGGAGCTTGATCTCCTGTATCCAGACCACAGGACTCGACCATAGAACATGGTGCTGAGCTCCAGGGCCACTGGTCCTAGTTGTGTAAATGTCTGAGGGTGTTGTATTGTTCTGGTTTGTTCCAGCTCAGAGCCCCTCCTCTGTCTGACTCTGTCACTGCCTTTCACCCCTGATGTGATGGATTTATGGGGGAAGAGAACATTGGTATCCCAGAAGGGGCTCTAATGTGGCCAGATTCAGTTCATTATCGATTGTTCCTCTTTTAACTCGCACCAAAAGCGTTCAAAGCAGTGATGAGAAAGGGATTACCGTCAGCCGGCCCCAATAAAACTTTCATAGGAGCCGTTTGCTCTTCCTTAATGCTCCCAGCTACTTTGAAAGTAAAATTCCCCCAAAATTTACATCTCACGCCGCTTCACTTGCTGAAACTGTCTGAAAATAGAAGAGGGTCTGTTCTGATGTTTTATTCCACTGCTAACACCATAAATACCCACAATGCATGTCTAAACTGTAAACCCTAATACAGGACTGTCAAACATATGGGATACATTTCAGAAATAGAAAAATTATACTGAAAATATTAACAGTAAAGGGTGTTCAGGGGACACATACAGCTGAATGGGATATCAAGTAAAATAATGATGTAATAACATATAAATAAGGACAACGCCGAAAAGTAAAATTACATAATGAAAATATTGACATTTACAAACAATCCTGTCACAATAAAATGTGAATAACCTCGTAACATAAAAATGTCTTGGAAAAATAAGTGGAAGTTTAACAATTTTCTGCCTGTTAAAAATTTTCTACATTTGTAGATCGACTGTATTGTTGAAATTGCACTCTTAGAAAAAGAAAAGAAAAAAGATATTTCAGGGTGTACATGGTTTTTCAGGTTATTCACATTTTCTTAATGTAACTTTTACAACAAAACAGAAAAATTTGGATGATGATGATTGATTGATTGATTGATTAATTAATTAATTAATTAATTAATTTTTCATCATCATCATTATTATTATTATTATTATTATTATTATTATTATTATTATTATTATTGTTATTTTTGTTGTTGTTGTTTTTATTATATTAGGTAACAACCTACAAATAATGACATTTCCAAAATTTCTTCTTGGTCTAATGTGAAAAAAGGAAAATTACATTATGAAAATATTGACAGTTATAAACTATCCTATCACAATAAAATGTGAATAACCTGAAATATCTTGGAAAAATAGATGGAATTTCATCAATATTCTAATTTTCTAATTTTCTATTCTAATAATAATAATAATATTGTTGAAATTGCACTTTTTTTTCTTTTTTAAAAAATATATTTCAGGGTATGCATGGTTGTTCAGGTTACTCACATTTTCAGAAATTTCACAACAAAACAGAGAGAAACATTTGGATTATATTATATTATATTATATTATATTATATTATAACCTATAAATAATGACATCTCCAAAGTTTCTTCTTGGTCTAATGTGGAAAAAGTAAAATTACGTTATGAAAGTAATAAAATGTGAATAACCTGAACACATACTGTATGGGAAACTAAAATTTCTCAAGGAAAATAAGTGCAATTTTAACAATATTATGCCTGTTAATAAATGTTTTCTGCATTTGTCGATCCACTGTGATCTGTAAGTTGTGTTAATGATAAACTGCAACATAATATTGTTCAAATTGCACTTATTTTTTTTAAAAAAGATGTTTCAGGGTGGACATGATTGTTCAGGTTATTCACATTTTCATAGAATAATTCAAGTTTCACAACAAAACAAGGGGAACTATTTGGATTATATTCTATTCTATTCAAATTTTCTTCTTGGTCTAATGTGAAAAAAATAAAATTACATTATAAAAATCTTTACATGTACAAACTATACTGTCATAATAAAATGTGAATAACCTGAACAAATATGAAAAACCTGACAAATAAGTACAATTTAACAACATTCTGCCTGTTACTAAATGTTTCACGCCTTTGTAGATCCATTCCATAATGCACATGTGTAAATGATAAGTTGAGGCATAATATTGTTAAAATTGCACTTATTTTTCTTAAGAAATTTCAGCTTTTTCAGGTTATTCACATCTTTATTTTAGCATTAGTAGGTTGACTGTGATCTGAAAATTGTGTAAATAATAAGCTGCAACATAAAACTGTTGAAATTACACTTAATATATATGTATTTTTTTCAGGATGCACATGGTTGTTCAGTAAATAATTTAACTTTCACACTAAAACTAACAGAAAATCTGGATTATTATTTGTCGTTTATTATTTTCCTGGTTGGACCCAGTTGAGCTCACACTGGGCTGAATGTGGAACCTGAACTAAACTGGCCCTGATGCTTATCTGATGTTTCCAGCGCATGTTCTGTCCTCTCTTCCCCAATCTGCTCTAATTATTTGCCGTTAATTAAACAAACATCGTCTTTTATTCAGGCTTTCTGCGAAACGTTCGTCTGCATTCTCTTTGAGATGTGAGGTTAAACACTGGATTACTGAGTGCAGTTTATATTTCACTTCTGGGTGATATTTGACAGAATGTGAAAGCAATGACAGTGAACACAAAGACCCGAGGAAAAAATAAAAAAAAGTTAATTTTAATCGGCTATTCTACAGGGGTGTACGTTGGAGTCTCAGCAGACAAAAGTCAGGCTTTTCCGTTAGAAAAGGAACATTTTCTTCTTTTTTCCCTCCACTCCTGTCTCCAGTAGACATTGATTAATCATCTCTTGAGGAGTTTGAAGGTCCATTCATAAAAAAAAACGAGGCTCCATTCCACAGACTTTATGGGAGAGATTAATCATGTTTTGATTTGTTAAAAGACTGCTGACTTGAAGTTGTCATAGAAACTCATTTGATCCTTTTTTGTGGTTAACAGTTTTCTAATAAGCTCACTGGTGCTGACTGCAGACAAATTCAGCGTTCGACTGCACGATAAAGCACATTCCACATCTACTGCCACTGGACGCTGCCTTAAACCACAGACGCATGTTTTCGAAACGAAATTTGTCATTGAAGGATCCTCTGGTACCTTCCATTAACCCACAGGTGTTAAACATGCGGCCCGGGGGCCAAAACTGGCCCACCAAAGGGTCCAATCTGGCCCACAAGATGAATTTACAAAGTGCAAAATGCAAAAATTACCCTGACGATATTAACAGTCAAGGGCATCAAACTTAAAAATAATAGCATAGTAACCTAGAAATAATGACTCCAAATTTTCTTCTTGGTTTAATGTGAGAAAAATAATAAATTATGCCTCTAAATAATGGCAACACCAGTTTTTTCTCTTTGATTTATTGCAAAAAACATTAAACTCTGATATCCTGTA
Organism: Sphaeramia orbicularis; assembly: GCF_902148855.1. Classification (NCBI taxonomy): domain Eukaryota; kingdom Metazoa; phylum Chordata; class Actinopteri; order Kurtiformes; family Apogonidae; genus Sphaeramia; species Sphaeramia orbicularis. The sequence goes on from NC_043974.1 coordinate 33,939,855, forward strand.
ACAATAAAATGTCAATAACCTGAACAAATATGAACAACCTGAAATGTCTAAAGAAAAATAAGTGCGATTTTAACAATATTCTGCCTGTTTTGTGCCTTGGTAGATCTGATCCGTAATGCACATGTATAAATCATAAGTTGAGGCAGAATATTGATAAATTGCACTTGTTTTCTTCAGAAATTTCAGTTCTTTCCAGTTATTCACATCTTTTTTGTTTTTTGGATAGAAATAGTTTCATCATTTAATGTTATTTTTTACACTAAAAAATTTAGAGTTGTCATTATTTGTAGGTTATTCTGCTAATATTTTACTGGTTCAGCCCACTAGAGATCGAATTGGGCTGAATATGGCCCCTGAAAGAAAATGAGTTTGACACCCCTGCATAAACCCATAAAAACCCGGTGGTACCACTTTGTGTCGGTTACCAAATACAATTTTCTCTAGATTTAAAGGAGTGATATTTGCTTTTTTTTTTTTTTTTTTTTTTTAATGGAATTCTGCATTTTCAAACATTTCCCTGTGGTCTACATAAACTGTAAATGCTCTGCTTGGGTCTGAATTCTTCATTAATTCCACTCCACAAGTCCATCTTCAACCCTATTTCTGAGTAATTTTGAGTGCTGGCCCTTTAAATGCAAATGAGCCACTTCAGGCCCCGCCCCCTCCAGGTTGTTGACCATGCTTTCTCTCCTTTTCAGCCACTTGTGTTCGTTAACACAACCAACAACTGAACATTCTAGGTAATTGGCTCGAAATTTTGACCTATTTTCAGTTTTTACTACAACCGCTGCTGCTGACAAACAATTATGTCGTACTCGGAGAAATGTTCGTTGGACGTCTTGACCTTATATGTGCAAATGTCGTGACGTAACTAGTTATAGACATAACAAGGGATGTAAACAATTAATCGACTATCAATTAATTGTCTTGCTGAAATCTTGCTCCATCATGTCAGTGATGCAAAGTCTGAAATGCCCATTTCTTCTAAACTGCCCCACTTTAGATTCATTAATTTTATTGAATTTCTCTGCAGAATTGATTTAGTTCTACTCCATGAATGTCATTACCTGTGCTGTATCCAGTGGTACAATAGATATGACATGCTTTTTTCATGAAGTATATAAACAGTATTTAGTTTTTATTCTTAGAGACCCTATCGAAAGTGAAATTCAGGTTCTAAGGAAAAGGTTCTTTATGAAACTTTGTAGACGTAAACATTATTATAATGTAATTTTTCTTTTTTCCACTGTTGTTATTGTACTGGTCTGGTCATATTGGACTGAATGTGGCCCCTGAACTAAAATGAGTTTGACTTCCCTGATGTAGATGTTCAATAAAGCACCAGATTAAAGTTGAGGCTTATTATATCAAAAACAGAGAAAACCGAAGAAAAAGTGACTTTTCCAGCAAATATATCAATAAATGAACATAAACTCCGTGTCTCCATCCACTGTTATTGATCCAGCTCCATGGGTTTTATTGATGAATCAATGTTGTAGAAGATGATGGTGTTTCCATGGTAACTACGGAGCCTCTGAACGTCCAAATGGGTTATATCTGATGACCATGAAAAGATGACAAACTGTATTTTACACCAATTATTTACATATATTGATATGATTAGTGGATCACCAGTTATTAGACAGTTTAAATCAGTAGGTGGTTTTAGTCATTGGTGGATGTTTGGGTCTTTATGGGTTAAGACAGGACTGTCAAACCTACGGCCCGTGACCCAAAACCGGTCCGCCAATGATGAATGATGAATGAATCTGTGAAAAGCAAAAATTACTCTGAGGACATTAACAGTCAAATGTGTTTAACTCATTTTAGTAAACTCCAAAATCTGACCAATATTCTGCCTGTTACTAAATGTTTTGGGCATTTGTAGTGGTCTGTACGTTGTATACTGATAATACTGTATGAAAATAAAAAATTTAAAAAAAGATAAAAAGATATTTCAGGGTGTACATGGTTGTCCAGGTTATTTACATTTTCATCATGTAATTTAATTTTCACACTTAAACAGAGAGAAATTTGTTTATGCTTTAATGCTATTATTTTACTCTATTAAATTGTGATATTGTAATTACAGTTCGTACATTTATGACCCCTAAAGTGAAACATAATTGTTGTACAGAAATGTCACAGTATGCATCTGCGGCAGCGTTTCATTGTGTTGACTGTGCACATGAACTGCACAGTAATTAAAAGACTGAAACACTACAACACTGTACTTCTACTAGATCGTGGCACAACATAAACGGCCATTTAAAGAAAATCAAACCTAGTTCATCACAGATGGAAGTGTTGGTAAAAGGGAAATTTGGCTCTGGACTAAAAGTCAAGAAGGTTGTTGTAAATCATTAAGGTCTATCCTCTGGGGATGGTAAATATTGATTCCACATTTCCCGGATTACTGACTCTTTGGGTGCCTAAATTTCTGGCCTTATGAGACCAATCAGCATTTGGATCCTTTAGACTGAACATGTTACAATACAAATGAGGCAGCATTAACCCATAAAGACCCAGTACTGCTTTTGTGGCAGTTTTCAACTTAATTGTTCTCTGTATTATCCTATCTTTACCCATAAAGACCCAAACAGCCACTGATGACCAAAACCGTCTACTGATGTAAAATGTTGTGATGTTTGGATTGATACTGAAATACTGATATCTCTGATACCAGATCTTTCCAATTTAGAATCGACTCACAAATCAAATTATCAATACTTTTGATACTTCGGTCATTTGAGGTAATGTTTGAACACAGTGGAACGTAGATGAAGTATTGGGATGGGGTCTAAATGATACATAATTGGTGGGAACTACTTCTTCTTCCGCCTGGGTAAGTGTGTACTGCGTCACACTTCTCACTCAGTCTGTACTGAGTAAAAAACACAACAGACTAAAGGAGAAAACAGTCAATCTGTTATTGTTCTTTAACAAAGACTTGTTAATGAGGGAAGGTGTCGATGTTTGAGGCTTTTGTTGAAAAGTTACATGTTCAGTGTTTTCATGTTTCATGTTAACACGTTCATGGAATGTGAATAAATATGCACGTTTTCATTTTTATAATAGTTCTTAATTACACAATAATTGCTGTCATGTCTTGTATTCTTTGTGAAGTTATAATTTGAAATACTCTATTTATTTATTTGTAGATTTTTCAGACATTAAGTGTATTTGTACAAAGTATCGATATTGAATCGGTATCGCCGATACCAGCCTAACTTTTGTGCCACGTTTCCACTACGTGGTATCGGCTTGACTTGACTCGGCCTTTTTGCATTTCCATTATGAAAAAGGGCTTGGAATCTGGTACCCGGTACTAGTTTTTTGGTATCACCTCCGCTGAGGTTCAAGGACAGGGGAACAGATACTAAAACGTGACGTGCAAACACTGCAGACCACTGATTGGTCAGAGTCGTCTCTGTGGCCTGCCGTTTTACAAAAACAGATGTGGAAGTTTACAGTAAATATAGCTGTAGGTTAATCCACATAATGACAGCCTGAAAAACTACACCATGGTTTGTCGAGGAGGTTCAGACGTAAAAATTCAGCATGAGCTTGATGAGACAACATGCAACGAGCGAGTTTATCAGCAACTCTTTGAACAGACGACACAGAAGTAACGCACTGCATCGCTATTACATCCAGGTACTGTAAAGTCGGTGGTATCCTGTAATGGAAACGGTCTCCAGGAACAAGACCTGGTACCCGAGTCGAGCCGGTTCCATGTAGTGGAAACGCGGCATTAGTCTGTATCGAATTGGAAAGGAAATCCGTGGTAAACTGTTTAATACCTGCTGATCCATTAATTCTATCAAGTTATTTGATCAGAAACAGTAAAACAAAATGAAGAAAAAGCAACTTTTTCAGCAAATATATCAATAACTGAGCATAAACCCAGTGTCTCCATCCACTGTCATTGATCTAATTCAATGGGTTTTACTGGTGAATCAATGTTATAGAAGATGACGGTGTTTCCATGGTAACTACAGAGCCTTTTAACTTCCAAATGGGTCATATCTGATGGCCATGTAAAGACGAAAAACTGTATTTTACACCAGTTATTCACATGTATTGATAGGATTCGTGGATCAACAGGTATTAAACAGTTTAGATCAGTAGATGGTAGGGTTGTGACAAAATTTCGTGCCACGGGATATCGTGAGATTAACACATAAAGACCCAAACACCTACTGGCGGCCAAAACCATTTACTGATATAAAAAGTTGAATAACAGTTGATCCACTAATCCTATCAATACATGAAAATAACTGGTGTAAAATACAGGTTGTGTTTTCATGGTCATCAGATATGACCCATTTGGACGTTCAGAGGCTCCGTAGTTACCATGGAAACAGTCATCTTCTTCAACATTGATTCACCAGTAAAACCCATGGAGTTGGATCAATGACAGTGAATGGAAACACTGGGTTTATGTTCAGATAATGATACATGTATATTTGACTGAAAAAGTCACTTTTTCTTCAGTTTTTTCTGTTTTTGATAGAATAACCCTCAATTTTAACCTGAGTTTTTATGAACATGTACATGATCAATGAATTAAATACTAGAAAATACCTGATTAATACTTGAAAATGCAAAATACACATCATAATATTAGAATAAATGGTGATAAATCACATAAGAAAGGTTAAATGCAGAAAAAAAAGTCATTTGGAAACTGACGCAAGTAGACCTGGGTCTTTATGGGTTAACTGAACATAAACCCAGTGTGTCCATCCACTGTCATTGATCCAACTCAATGGGTTTTACTGGTGAATCAATGTTGTAGAAGATGACTGTGTTTCCATGGTAACTACAGAGCCTCTTAACGTCCAAATGGGTCATATCTGATGACCGAGAAAAGACGACAAACTGTATTTTACACCAATTATTTACATGTATTGATAGGATTAGTGGATCAATAGGTATTACACAGTTACACCAGTAGATGGTTTTGGTCGTCAGTGGCTGTTTGGGTCTTTATGGGTTAATGTATGCGATGTTTCCTGAAGTTTCTTTGTATGTGTGCGAGGTCTTAACACCCTTATTAGCTTGCATTAGCTAAGACATAAATCCTGCACAGATCATACAGTGGAAGCTCTCCCTGACGTGCACTGTATCATCTGAACCCGGGCTGTGGATGACATGTCTGAAATGACATTTCATGCGCATGCATCAAACCACGAGGTGTAAAAATTCCAAGGAGATCCCATGACAGAGGCATGATGAGGAATAGATTAACGCTGACATTCCCCGTGTCTACGCAGACCTGAACACACTTAAAGCCTAAAGTCATATTATCATGCAAAGCCAACATTCTGCATATTGATGGACTTCCTGGAGCTGCACGTCTTTACCTCCACACTGTGGCCTGGAAAAGACAGCTGGTACAATTTATCAAACAGAACGCTGCCAGGCCACAAAATGAAAAACCATCACATTACAGCGACAATTTATTATTATAATCACATGTTTTTCATTGGGTAACAAGATATTTTCATGCTACAGCAAAGTGATTTTCACATAACATATTCTCACATTATTACAACATATTTTCATCTTTTAATTAACATAAGATATTTTCATGCCCTAATAACACATTTCCAATATACAGGGGTTGGACAAAATAATGGAAACACCTTCACCTCAAGATGATAATGCCCCAATCCATACAGCTAGAATTGTTAAAGAATGGCATGAGGAACATTCTAAAGAAGTTGAGCATCTCTAATGGCCGGCACAGTCCCCAGACCTCAACATTATTGAGCATTTATGGTCAGTTTTAGAGATTCAAGTAAGACGTCGATTTCCACCGCCATCGTCTCTAAAAGAGTTGGAGGGTATTCTAACTGAAGAATGGCTTAAAATTCCTTTGGAAACAATTCACAAGTTGTATGAATCAATACCTCGGAGAATTGAGGCTGTAATTGCCGCAAAAGGCGGACCTACACCATATTAAATTATATTTTGTTGATTTTTTAAGGTGTTCCCATTATTTTGTCCAACCCCTGTATTATTATGTTGTAAGAAGACATTTTAGCAACATAACAAAGTATTTTTATGTTCTACCAGCATATTTTCATGTTCCAACAAGATATGTTCATGTTATAACAAAATGTTGTAGCAATTTAACTCTAATCTAATATGAATGACATGGATGGATGGACGAATGATAGATGGATGGATGGGTATCAGTGATGGATGGATGGATCATGGATGGATGGGTAGATGAATGAATGGATAGATGAATGGTTGGATTAATGGATAGAAATATATGATAGAAATACTAAAAACAATAAATAAGTACATAGAACTACAGGAATGCTCTAAATAACACAAAATCAAATAGTTAAGAAGTAATAAAACCCAATAAAAGTAAGTAAGTAAATAAATAAATAAATAAAAGACACAGAGGACCACACAATTTACAGTTAGTAAATGTCGGTAAAGTTTTGCGCAGATGTAAAATGAAAAGGTAAAGCGACTAGTGTAATTTTTGCATTTCACAGTTTCATCCAATGGGAGAGATCAAACTTTCTGGTGGCTGGTGTTGGCCCACAGGCCTTATGTTTAACACCAGTGTTGTAAAGAGGCCGGTGTTGGCCCACAGATCTTATGCTGGACACCAGTGTTGGCCCATGGGCCTTATGTTTAACACCAGTGTTATAAAGAGGCTGGTGTTGGCCCATGGGCCTTATGTTTAACACCAGTGTTATAAAGAGGCTGGTGTTGGCCCGTGGGCCTTATGTTTAACGCCAGTGTTATAAAGAGGCTGGTGTTGGCCCGTGGGCCTTATGTTTAACGCCAGTGTTATAAAGAGGGCGGTATTGGCCCACGGGTCTTATGTTTAACACCAGTGTTGTAAAGAGGCCGGTGTTGGCCCACGGGCCTTATGTTTAACACCAGTGTTATAAAGAGGCCGGTGTTGGCCCACGGATCTTATGTTTAACACCAGTGTTATAAAGAGGCCGGTGTTGGCCGACGGGCCTTATGGTTTAACACCAGTGTTGTAAAGAGGCCACCAGTGTTGTAAAGAGGCCGGTGTTGGCCGACGGGCCTTATGGTTTAACACCAGTGTTGTAAAGAGGCCACCAGTGTTGTAAAGAGGCCTGTGTTGGCCCACGGATCTTATGTTGGACACCAGTGTTATAAAGAGGCCATCAGTGTTGTAAAGAGGCCATCGGTGTTATAAAGAGGCCGGTGTTGGTCCACGGGTCTTATGTTTGACACCAGTGTTGGCCCACAGGCCTTATGTTTAACACCAGTGTTATAAAGAGGCTGGTGTTGGCCGACGGGCCTTATGTTTAACACCAGTGTTGTAAAGAGGCCACCAGTGTTGTAAAGAGGCCTGTGTTGGCCCGTGGGCCTTATGTTTAACACCAGTGTTGTAAAGAGGCCATCAGTGTTGTAAAGAGGCCGGTGTTGGCCCGTGGGCCTTATGTTTAACACCAGTGTTATAAAGAGGCCGTCTTAACCGAGCCCATTTGTTTGGGAGGGTTAATACCAGACAGCTGTGCAATTACACCTCAGCACAAAACCAAGCCAATCTCCTATAGACAGTAATGGGTGCATGGATACACCAGTGTGTGTGTGTGTGTGTGTGTGTGTGTGTGTGTGTGTGTGTGTGTGTGTGTGTGTGTGCGTGCGAACAGTCCACACACACTGAATTGTCAACATAATGTCACACTCACATCTCAGGTTGAGCAGTGAAGCAGCGTCTTGTTTCTTTTTTTTTTTTTTTTCCCAGCGCTTGTTACTTGATAATGAAAGCGAGATGATGGCAGCGAAATGCACCCATATTAATCTCTCAGCGTTTTCCACCATGACAGCACAATTTTCAGCAGCTCCTCCGACGATCAGCCGCCTCGCCGTATACGTCTCTCAGAAGCAGATGCAGACGACGCTCGCATCTTCCCAGATCCAATTTGGATATAGTGTTTAAGGCCTGTCATTGTGGAAAAGACAGAGAGAGAGCCGCAGAAAATGGTCGACATGAAAACAAAGTTTGGATTGTGGCTGGAGTTTACCCAATAAACACTTTGTTTTCTGTACACTTTCAGTAGAAACACTCCTGTTTTTGTATTCTGCTCTGATTAGTTTGATTCGTTTGCCTTCACTAACTGGATCCATTCCAAAACACTTCTCCTTTCTCGCTGCTTTGTTCATTTATTTGTCGTTTTTGATGCACGCAGTGAAACCACAGCTATTATGCTGATATTTCTAAAGGCCGATCCCCAGAAAAGACCAAACCTGAATTGTACTTTTCCTCTGTGTCACTGACATATGTTCTTCGATCCAAAAACCATTAATATAAACCAGAATGACATATTTATTAATGACTGTGAACATGAGCGTCCATCAGTACTGTATCAATCCATGGAATCATTGATTAGTGCAGTTCAAGTGTGGCAATCCAGGTAGATTTGGTGGAGAAAATACAAAATACATTATATGAGCGAGTTGAATTAAAACAAACTGATCACAGAGGGTTTTACATGAACAATTACACTTTTCATACATATCTGCATATAGACACCTATATCCACAGCATATCTAAGTGTTTTCATTCTATAAGGCTTCCAGTCTTTACAGAGGTACCTGAATGCAACACATAGACGTGGCGTGTTAATAAATGAGTCTACATAATGTTTATTCCATTGAAATTTCAGTAGAATAGTTCAAAATGTTGTATTGTCATGTAGAAAATCAAGGTCAGTGAAGTTACCATATTTGGTTCCTGGCTTGTAAGTGGCAAAAAAAAAAAAAAAAAATCCATATTCAAAAATCCACTTACACTGGATATGACTTATATTACACTTGTATACTGTATATTTCAAGTTACATATGTTACACATATATACTGGATACTACATGATGTGTATATATATATATATATATACATACATACATATATATATATACACACTGGACCCTAGAATGCTCCAACCTGCTACAGTTTGGACCAGTGTTGACTGTTGATATCCATTCCATATGGATGTACATATGAGGAAATACAGTCTGAAAGGCCCATGGTGCAGGGGTGACTACTGCCCACATATGTAAGTACATATTAGTTCAATATTATTCACATAAATTATTATGTACAGGGAAAATAACATCCTCTTGTAGATTAACACATCCAAACAAGTTAAGAAGAAAGCTAACATTTATCTGTGGAGAATGAAAAATGTCATTTATAGGAAATGATTTCACTGAGATTTCTATGTAAACATAATGTTCTGTAAACATCCCTAAACAGATGAGATGGTTTCCATGGTGATGTGTCTCATGGTCCATGTAGTACGACACATTCATGTTTCTATACAAAATACTGCAATGTGTACTACTACAAAAAACAGCATGTAGTATTCAGGATATAGATGTAACATACATATAGTATCCACTATAAAAGTTAAATATATATAAAATTAAGTATAAGTGTAATATATATAACATGTTATATCCAGTATGTAAGTGTAATATATGTAACATGTAGCATCCAGTGTGTGTGTGTGTGTGTGTGTGTGTGTGTGTGTGTGTATATATATATATATATATATATACTGGATTTTACGTGTTACATTTATTACACTTATACACTAGATACTACATCTTATATTTATTACACTTATATATCAGGTACTACATGTTATATTTATTACACTTACATATCAGATACTACATGATACGGCTACTCTTGCATGAAAAAAGAAAAAGGGTAAAAAAATAAAAATAGCAGAGTAGTCTGAGGAGTAGGTCTATGACTTGCTAAATTCCTTAATAATCACTCGCGGAGATATTTCTATATTCAAAAATGATCAACATTTATTTTCACCAACAAAAATATTCTCCGTGGTTGACTTCTACTTCACAATTATCAAACAAAAAAAACTTCTTAAGCAGATATAGTATATTTAGTGGTAGATAAACTGTCTCACTCCTTCCTCATGACAGTCAGACAAAAGGCCTGAACCAGCTGTCCTCTGTCCCTAATCACAGGAGGACGGTCCGATCAGGAGGAGGGCGTGAGCAGCTGAAAACAATATGAAATCAATCATAATTCATCAATCAATATGACCATTTGCCTTATTTTGATTTACTATTATCCAAAATATTAATAAATAATATAAATGGCTCCAACACTATATGTTATATTTATTACACATATATACTAGATACTACATGTTATATTTATTACACATATATACTAGATACTACATGTTATATTTATTACACATATATACTAGATACTACATGTTATATTTATTACACATATATACTAGATACTACGTTATATTTATTTCACATTTATACTAGATACTACATGTTATATTTATTATACTTATATATCGGATGCTACATGTTATAGTTATTACAGTTATATATTGGATACTACATGTTCCAGACTGGAACTGAAAAACTATAGTATTTAACTTAGTTGTAACTCAGTTACTGTTAATATCTTGTTTGTAATTTTTGCACTTGCAAACCCTGGGAAGAAAAATAAATGTAAATGAATAAATACATAAACTCAGTCTGCAGGAGGACGTTTAGTGTACGTCTGGTATGGTTTTGTTGTTGATGCTGAATGGAAGATATAACATGCTGACGGCCACTCTGACATTGAGTTTGTCTAAAGTGGAAATGACTGTGGCCAAACTGTCTCTGTGTAGCGTCCAAAAGCCAACAGGCTAAAGAGGTGCTTTCCACATTTGTCAGGTTGGAGTGACAGGATGCCTTGTACACAGTAATAACCCACCACAGCTTCTCCTTGAAAAGACAAGTCATAAGCAGCGCTGGTGGAATTATAATTCCTTTCTGTCGGCTTCTTCCTTCACTTACCTTCAACTTCCAGGGAATCAATAAAAATAAGGCATTTTAGACGAACAGCTGCTCAGATAATGTGGCTTCTCTGGGTGTACACAAACATTCTGTGTAAATGGAAAAAAAGGATGAAACAGCAGATATAGAGGAAAGGTAGGGGATATGACAGGATATATTATACATATATGTACTGGATACTGCATTATAAATACTACACATATACTGGATACTACATTATACATACTACACACATACTGGATACTACATTATACATACTACACATATACTGGATACTACATTATACGTACTACACATATATACTGGATACTACATGTTTTATACTACACATATATACTGGATACTGCACATACTACACATATGCTGGATACTACATTATACATACTACACTTATACCAGATACTACACATACAACATATACACTGGATACTACACATACTACACACATACTGGATACTACACATACTACACACATACTGGATACTACACATACTACATATATACTGGATACTACATGTTATATACTACATATATGTACTGGATACTACACATTCTCTGTGTGTGTGTGTGTGTGTGTGTGTGTGTGTGTGTGTGTGTGTGTGTGTGTGTGTATATATATATATATATATATATATATATATATATATATATACATATCACAGTAGAGATTGAAATCCAGTAGGATTCGTAATCCTACTAGGACAGATAGGAATTTTAGTTTGTCCTAGGACAAACTGAAATCCTATCTGTCCTAGGGTTAGGGTGAGGGGGGGTTGGGGGGGGGTGTTAGGGTTAGGGTTAATCTTCAGATCCTAATTTCTTGTAGGATTTCAATTTGTCCTAGGACAAACTAAAATTTCAATCTGTCCTAGTAGGATTATGAATCCTACTGGATTTCAATCTCTACTGTGACACACACACATATATATATATATATATATATATATATATACACACACACACACACACACACACACACACACACACTGGATGCTACACATACTACACATATACTGGATACTATATATTACATACGACACATATATACTGGATACTATATATTACATACGACACATATATACTGGATACTATATATTACATACTACACATATATACTGGATACTACATGTTATATACTGCAGATATCTTGTGGATACTGCATGTTATATACTACAAATAAGTACCAGATACTATGTATACTACACTTACACTGGATACTACATAGTACATACTACATATATACTGGATACTACATGTTATATACTGCAGATATCTTGTGGATACTGCATGTTATATACTACAAATAAGTACCAGATACTATGTATATTACACATATACTGGATACTACATAGTACATACTACATATATACTGGATACTACATGTTACATATATTTCACATTTATATTATAGACACTGCTTATTGCATATTTTACACATACTATATACTGGATACTACATGTTGCATACTGCACATATACTGGATACTATATGTTATATACAATAAATGTAATGGCTACTCCAAGTTACATACATGACACATATATATTGTATACTATATGTTAAATTTATTACACACAAATACTGTATACTACATGTTACATAGTTTACACATATATACTGGATACTACATGTTACATAGTTTACACATATATACTGGATACTACATGTTATATTTCTTACACACATATATACTGGATACTACATGTTGATATATTTCACATATATATTGGATAAGTGTTCCATGTAAACATAGTGGGTCTGTGTAAATGGAATGAGACTGCAGAAATAGAGGCAGCAACAACAATAAAAGCTGTGTTTCTGTCTGGAGGTAAAGCCTGGACTGTGATATTTCCCATAAAGGTTGTCTTGCCTTTTCTCTGTTATCTCCCTCAGTCTCTTCTTCTTCTTCTCACTTGAGCTTCCTCTCCCTCACCCACGCCCTATTTCCCAGGACCATTTTCTGACAGGAAACATTACCGCCATTACAGATCAGTAGATACTGTTCGCCGGATGTCAAAAGAATCAGATTGATCACATGGCACGACAGAAGTGTTGCACAGTGGCAGAGGGGACAGTCAAATGGCAGAAAATAATAGGGTGCTTGCCAGGCCTGACAGATAACTTGGAGGAAGCCATACAATAGGCGAGCAACATGGCTGAGCTCCACAATGGAACAAGCAGGAAATGGCTTTGCATTTCAGCCGTCGTCTCATTTCAGCTGACATCCCAGATAGCATATGTCACACTGTAGAAAAATATCCACGTACGGCTTCGGTGAATCACAGCAGCAGCAGCAGCAGCAGGCACCGAAGCCCCGTCACAGCCCGACCTGCAAAATGTGCACATAGAAGAAGAAAAAAAAAAAAAAAGCCACGGTTATTTTTGGTCACCTCCAATACGGATAATTCCCAGACTTATGCTCAATTAGCTTTTAATTACAAATCAATCTCATTTGAATAAAAACATCAATCCTCATTCAAAATAAGCAATTTATCTGCAATTACAAAACCCATTAAAGCGTAATTAGACATGGACGCACTCAAAATCACATGATGATAAAACAGCATTTCTCAGTGTTTACCTCCGTGTTCTGTTATTTATTCAGGTTATGAACTAAAGCGGTACATTTATTTATTTTTTATGCACTGGCATCAGTTGCATATTGATAGCCAAAGAATGAAAATGCACTTTTTTATAACCTTCCAGTATCCCGTCCAGCAAGGCCCTTACTAAGCACCAAGTGTGCCTTTTTGGCACACTTGTGGAATAATGTTAAAAAAATGTTCATACAGTTTGTTTTTAATTCTTTTACACTTTTTTCTATTTCATCAACTTGAGCTGTAAGTAAAAATACCAAGTACTCAATAACTGTCACATTTTTTAACCCTTTAAATGCCGTGTTTGTAATGTAAACAACCATTTTTTTTGGATGCAAAAAACACAAAAATATTTTATTCAATATACTGCAGAAAAAGTGGATCACATATTATTTGATTTTTTCATCCTGGCATATGTCGATGATTAACTCCAACACTGGTTAATTTGCATTATTATTTTTGGCACTAGGTCAAATGTTCAAAAATCCTAGCATCTGACAGCAAGTCTGCCAAAAATGCACACCTATAAATCAAACTTTTAAATATTATATATAGATTTATTTTTCTGCTCTAATTTGATTTTATTTTTGTAAATCAAGGTCAGCCCTAATCATACATATCAAATGGAAGAAATAGTGCATTTTAGGCACACTTGGGAGACAGATGCTAGTCTTGTAATTTTCTTTTGTTTACAATGTGCAAATTTTAGTTGGTGGCCAGAATTTTAAAGATCATGCCAAAATGAACAACTTTTGAATTCTAACCTTATTTAAATTGTGAAAAATAATATGAAGTTTTTTAAAATGAAGTTCAAAGTGTGCCTAAAAGGCGCACCAGGATACCAGAAGGTTAAACAAAATGTAAAATATGTTGCTGTTTTCTTGCAGAATGCTATTCGTAGAAAAGTAATGTAGTCCAACAACAGTGCATTATTTATTTAGTTTTGTTACTGATTAGTACTCTGAAAGAAAAAAGCATTTTTATTTTTTTTTTAGTTTTCTCTACAAAGTGCATTCTTAGATTGGAAGTTTTGTTTTTTTGGCCTTGATAATAAAAGCTGTCAGAAATGAAATATTTAATATGTCAAGAGGGAATCGCATTCAATGGTTTGTTTCTTTGTTTATTTTTATTTCCTTGTTTTCAAATACAACAAGGAAAAACAATACATAAAAAAAGAAAAAAACATATTCGAAAAAGTTCAGTGTGTGGGATTAAGTGACATCTAGTGGTGAGATTTCAGATTACAGCCAAGTGAATACACCCTTAAAAAAACAAAAAATCTGACATCAGAGTCAGTGTTTTGTCTGTTTTATTTGTTTGGTTGTTTTTTTTTTTTTTTGGTTAACATAAAAAATAAGGATGCTCATAAATCATCATTTAGTCAAAACAGTAACTAGAGTCGACTATATTTTATTTAGAGTACAGTACAGGGAGGGCGGGGCTTAATATTAATTGCTGGGCCTTTACATCCTTGGCTCCTTTTTACCTTTGTTAGTTTGTAATTATTGTTGAAACATATTGTATTATAAATTATGCAGATTATCAATTATATTGTTACTATGTGTAATACAAATCAGTTTTCCTGATCTGTTCTCTATCTGCTATTTACATTATTAGGACTCTAAACAGATGTAACCTTATCATTAAAGAAGCAAAAATAATGTGTTACGTTATATAAATGAGAGGTGGGGGTGGGATTTAATAAGTTTTTTTCTTCCCACTCCTTTTCAACAATGCATATTGAATTTATTTCATTATTATTGCTATTATTTGAGTTATTTATTATTTATTTATTATTTATTTATTTGTCAGCACAATTAAAAAAATGCATAGGTAAAAGATTATATGTGTATTTGTATGTTGCGTGTATATGTATAAATGTATGTACGTATATATGTGGATATGGATGTGTGTGTGTGTAAATAGATATATAAATATTAAAGAGTAATATAAAAAAAGAGGGACATGTATTATTAAAAATATTGTATGGAGAGGGGGTGGGCTTTAATAAGGCGTGTAAATAGAACTATTCTGTTCAGTGTAAGATTGTTATGATTGTTGATAGTTGTATTATTTATGTTTTGCTTGTTCGTATGTATGTTAAATTTCATTGCATGGTTGGAATAAATCACTAAATCAATCAAACCAAATCAATCATTATTACAAGTGTAGATGGCAGTTGCTGTGTTGCTTGATCACCTCTATTTATACATTTATTTGCTCTGCTATTAGTTCCTCGTCGACACAAAAGTTTAGTTTTTTCTTCTGCTTGAAACACATAAATATAAACAAACAAACAAAGAGTGAGCAAGGGTTGTATGTGACGTCACAGAGCTGTAAGCCTAATATTTCCAGTTGTGTTTGTGTTGCAGTGTTGCGTATGTTCAACAGTGTTTCCATTAATGATGCAGACAGTGGCGTCTGCTGGACGGTCAATGAGCCAATAATACAGAGCGCTGAAGTCCTGCCCGTCTAGTTATGCTGCGTTGAACCTTGTCTCAGAAAAACAAGTCCTTTTTTGATCCTGTTTAATTTGTCATTTATAATAAGTATATATTGAATGATTGTTCAAGTCAAGAAAGAGACAGACTGTTGTAAAACTGCTCAAGTATCAGACTGTGACAGTATGGAAAAGTAAAAACACTACGTACCTGACAGTTGTGGAAGTGGCGTCTGAAGATGTTTCTGCAGCTTCACTGGGACCAGGATGGATGGATCGCCTTTTTTTAAAATACTTTTTCCACATTCCTTTGGAAGAATAAGTTCAAATATGCCAAAGCATCTGCTGTTTTGGTGTTGATGGTGTTTATCAAGTGCAACAGATGCAGTCCATTCAGCTTTTCAACCCAAAACTACAGGCTTTTTTTCTAATCTTTGTGACTTTCTTGACTCATAAAATTATCTTTTAATTTGACAAATATCATGATGTGAAAATGGTGGAATAATTCAAACCAGGTTATGGTCGTTATCTCGTAATAACAAATTAATTAATTCAATATCATAAGTAGGGGTGTGTATTGGCAAGAATCTGGCGATATGATACAAATCACAAGACTAGGATCACGATATGATAAATCACAATATATCCTGATACTGTTAAAAAGACAATTTTTTTGTTTCTTTTTTTAAATCGATCATTTCCTTGAAGAATTGAATTACACCAAAAATCTGCACAAATACTAAACACATTTTTATTTGATCCCGACAGGATCTAATGCTATATCACAAAATGTTCCTGTGTTCAAACTTAAATTCTGTTTTACAGACATTACAGTTTAAGATCCTGTTCAAATGTTCATATTCTGTTAGTTCAGAACTAATGTTAGAACAGTATTTTAGTTCAATCCCAACAAAGGAACCGACATTATTTAATAAAAGAGTGTTAAATAATAATAAAGAAAATACAAACAAAAAAGAAAAACAAAAATGTACCTCCACAAGATCTGCATTTGAATAAACACCTAGAAATATTGCCACAGTACTTTTTGATATTGATACAGTATTGTGAAATGAAATATCACAATATATTGTAGAACCGATATTTTCTTACACCCCTACTCATAAGATAACAAAGATCATTTTCTTGTGATAACAAATTAATTTATTTGGTTATTTTGTAATAGAGAAGCATATACAGAACATATACAGAACTCAGATGTGAGCAGGTACCACATCCTCCACAACCATCACAGCCTTCAAGAGCTGTCGCTGACATGTGCTGTACAGAACAGAACACACATTCAGCAACAACTCACTGGTAAGATACAGTAACTACGAGAAAACCATCTTTGTTATCTCAAGATAATGAATTAATTTATTTCATTATCACAAGAAAACTAACTTTGTTGCATCAAGATAACAAATTAATTTATTTATTTGTCACAAGAAAACAATCTTTGTTATATCGAGATAACAAATTAATTAATTCATTATCATGAGAAAACAACCAGGAAATATGTAAATCCATGGTTGTTCTCGGCTTCCGTACCAGGTAACTAGGTCCCATGTCAATTAATTAATTAATTAATTAATTAATTAATTAATTGATTGATTAATTAATTGATTCTGGGATGTACTTGGAGTGCACTGTTAGCGTCTCAGTGCATGGTGATGAAAATTAAAATCACATTGACATCATAACTAATCAGTTTAAAATGGACTTGATTATTCACTTCAGAAAGTCATTGAAAAGGCTCATCTATAGAAATAACTTGAGCCCACGGTCCAAGAATCCCCTTTAAAAAGAGGACTTTCATATCATGCTGTTGTTTTATGTGATCATTCATTAAATATGCAACCAGATCCTTCTAAACCCCTGTAAATCTTCATCCTGGTATAAACCATGATTCTTGGACAGTCCCAGATGAAACATTGGAAAACATCATAATATCCTAAACTGTAAAGTTATGGAGGAGCAGACACTTTTCCCACAATCCATCTGAAAGCCCACTACATACACTGTAAAAAAAAATTTTCACTGTTTATTTTACAGATTTTTCCTGTATTTTTAAGATACAGGAAAATAGCAATGAAATGAAAAAAATAGACTGTGATTTAACATGTCAAATGTAAAACAACACGAAAAACTTTAACTATGAATAACCATAAAATTTTAATTAAAAAAAATTTGTTTTCTTTTTTCACAGAAAAATACAGTTAAAATACATTTGTGAATGTATTGTAACTTCACAAATATTTCTTTTCTATTTGAGATTAAACTGTTATTTTAAAGTTTAATACTGTAAAAAAAAATGACAATAATAAAACAAGATAAAATTACCGACAGTTAACCGTTAAAGAAGTATTTGTTCTGTAAGTTTAACATGACTTGTTTGTTCATTGACAAATATCTTGTGTAATTATGGGAGGTTTCACAACAAAAATGTTGAATACATGTATTTTTGTGAATGTATAACATGTATAAGCACTGATAAACTGTCCAAATACAGTTTTTATCAGTCGATTGTACAACTTAGTCTCATTGAAAATTATCTATCTATCTATCTATCTATCTATCTATCTATCTATCTATCTATCTATCTATCTATCTATCTATCTATCTATCTATCTATCTATCTATATCTATATATATATATATATATATATATATATATAGGTAATTTGATTGTTTTAATACATGTAAATATTCTTTATTAAACATTAAAAAGTCAAAAAAATATGCAAAATCTCATGTAAAGTTAGGTCAAAAAACTGTATTTTAATTATGGAAAATTACCGTATTTTTATTAGATGGTTATTTTCTGTTATTTAACAGTATTTTTTCGGCACCCCGGCTGTCGGAATAATACCTTTTTTTTTTTTTTTGTTTTTTAATACAGTGTATATAAAATCAGTCCTAACCTTTTTGTGTATATAATAGATCTTTCTGGATGCGTGACTCAGGATGTGAATGCACGTCACCTTTTGAAGACCTCTGTATCAGTTGGGGGTACGTAACCTTGGTAACCAGCCATCCTCACTTTGACCAGAATGTGTGTAATACTAGAAGAATTACTGGGATCTGTCCAATAATATTGACGACTGGGCTCTGTTCGCCTTCTGCTGTTGTTTACTCTTGAAGTATGCAGGATCTGGCGAAGTGTCCAGATCTTTCATATTGTAATATTTACTGTAAATACTATTCAGTTTACATATTACGGTTCTGTGCTAAAAAATCTGGCCTACTCTTTTATCCAACTAATTAGCATTTGAATATTTCATTTTAGACATGGAACTGGTGTTGCGTTCCAAAACCAGGAAAAAATTCAGACTGACCCCGAGTCACTTTTCCTTATTCCTACGTTCTCGACTCCTTTCCTTGTGTCTTCACTGAACAGACATTCTCATTGTGGAGTCGTCATTTTTAATCAGTGTCAGTTAAATGTGACGTGTTTGCCAGCTGCATCATCTGTCTGTGATTGTATTATATGTCTACTGGATCTGTCAGATGAATGTTCATGTATGATTAACTCTTAATTTAATTCACAACATGGCGGAACAAGCCAGTAGGTCATGTAGGGATGTCGTAATTTTTTACTACCCCACCCTCCGAAGGGGAGGAAAGGGCTATTGGTTTTGGTTCGGTTTGATTGTTTGTTTGTTAACACTCTAGCAGCAAAACTATTGGTTGAATTCATATCAAATTGGGTTTATAGATTGCCATTGGCTCAGAATAGATGTGTTTACATTTTGGGAAAAGTAGGTCAAAGTTCACATTTTTAATGAATTCTTAATGAATTAATTTTTTTTTCCACATTTACTTAAAATGGGCGAAATTTCAAATGTCTATAAAAACATCAATTTTGTTTCAATTTACTTCAAACTTTGCACATATATAGAAGCAGTTGATATGATGACATTGATGACATCAGCTGGATCGATGCCAAAGAAAAATACAATACGTGCGAGGGGCGGGGTTTGTTGTATCGGGCACCACTTGTATTGTGTATTGGATCATTTTAGGTAACTAATGAAACTTCCTCAATGAAAAGTACTTATGCAAAGTAAGTGATTTATTTATTCTAATGTTCTCCTTTGCATTTTGCATATTTCAGTGAAAATATAGTATTTATCTTTATTTAATTCACTGATCATGTGGGTGTTAATGAAATCTCATTCAAAGGTTATTGTATCAGAACAGAAAACCAAAAAATGTGACTTTTTTTTTTAACAAAAATATATCGTCAATTGAAGGTGAACCATTAATTATCCATCTTCAGTTTTATTATTAACCCATAAAGACCCAAACACCCACCACCAACCAAAACCATCTACTGATCTAAACTGTCGATCCATTAATCCTATCAATACATGTAAATAATTGGTGTAAAATACAGTTTGTCATCCTTTCATGGTCATCAGATATGACCCATTTGGACGTTCAGAGGCTCCGTAGTTACCGTGGAAACACTGTCATCTTCTACAACATTGATTCACCAGTAAAACCCATAGAGCTGGATCAATGACAGTGGATGGAGACACTGGGTTTACACTCAGTTACTGATTAATTTTCCTGAAAACGTCACTTTTTCTTCAGTTTTTTCAGTATAATAACCTTCAATTTTAATCTGAGCTTTTATGAACATCTACATGATTAGAAAATTAAATATTGGAAAAAACCTGATTTTCACTGGAAAAATGCAAGTGGTGCCAGACACAACAAACCCCGCCCCTCACATGTATTGTAGCTTATTTTGGCATCGATCCTTTTTGATGTGATCATAGACATAGCATAGACAAATTTCAGCCATTATAAGTAAATGGGCAAAAAAAAAAAAAAAAAAAGATTGTAAAAATTTGTACAAAATGTGAACTTTGACCTACTTTTCCCAAAATGTAATTGGATCTATTCTGGATCACTGGCAATCTAGAAACCCAATTTGGTATGAATTCAACCAATAGTTTTGCTGCTAAAGTGTTAACAAACAAACAAAGAAAAAAAATGAACCAAAAACAATACTCCTTACCTCCCTTTCAGGGGGCGGGGTAATGATTTTATAATAAATGGTGACAAATCACTTCAGAAATGTTAAATATAGAACGCAGGTGTCAAACATGCGGCCCGGGGGCCAAATCTGGCCCGCCAAAGGTTCCATTCTGGCCCTGCAGGATGACAGTACAAAAATGAACCTGAACAGTGCAGGTTTTCCAGATCCTTTTGGTTCAGGTTCCACATACAGACCAATGTGATCTACAGTAAAAATAACAACACAATAACCCAGAAATAATGACAACTATGAATTTTCTTTGTGAAAAATTATGTAGAAAAAATTTAAGTGAAAAAAATAAGATTACACTGTGAAAATATTTACATGATAAAACTATTCTTTCACAATAAAATGCAAATAAATACATAAATAAAAACAAAGATGAACAACCGAAAATGTGCAATTTGAACAATATTCTGCCTGTTGCTAAATCTTTGTTGCATTTATGGATTCACTGTGATCTGGAGTTGTGTTAATAATAAGAGATGGAATATTGTAGAAATTGTTCAAATTTTAGTTCTAAAATTTTAACAATATTCTGCCTGTTACCAAATGTTTATGTAACATTGTGTGTAAATGTACATGAATAAATAACACTGGTCAACAACAAATTTATTGTTTAAGTTTTTTGAGCTGATTTAGGATCATTTTGGTGTGCTGAATCCAAAAATCACATTAATTTTGCTCAATCAGGTCAACTTTCTGAACTATGCTACATATTGGCTTTTTAACATTTTTGCTTACATTTATGGGCATTTTCACATCATATGATACAAAATTCTTTCATATTTCTTGCAATAAATGAGTTCTGAAGATTTTACTTTTGCCAATTTATGATTAATGTTTTTTTTTTAATATTACAGGTGAATGAAATGGCTTCGACTAGAAGATCTTGCAAAAATAAGCCTGATGTATTCTCCTACATCTGCGGTGAATACATAATAAATAATAAATACATCCTGTTAGAAAAGGATTTTTTTCTCTTAAAACCTATTTTGGGTGAGAACTATATAAAAAAAATCAACTGATAAAGTCACAAAAATGTAATCAATTTTGTGAGAAGATCAAATTTTTCAAAATCAAATTAGCAAAAAAACCTGACCTGATTGAGAAAAACAGATGTCATTTTTGGATTTAGCGGTGCAAAATGGTCCTAATTCAGTTGAAAAAACCTAGACAACTTGCAAAAAACATTTTTTTGTAACCCAGTGTAATAAGTCGAGGTATAATATTGTTAAAATTGCACGAACTTTTCAAATGAAATTTAATATTTTCATAATTTTTTATTTTTTTTTGTACTAAAACAAAATGAAAAACTTTGATTTGTCATTATTTATAGGTTCTTAAGTCATTATTGTACAGGTCTGGCCCACTTGAGATCAAAATCAAAAATGAGTTTGACAGCCCTGATATAGAGAAAATCCTTTGGGAACTACCACACAAGTAGTCCTAGGTGTTTATGGGTTAAATAGTTTTGAGGTGATTGACAGGCATATTAACAACACAAATATCTGCAAAGACACATTAGATCAATTCTACTAATGAAATAACAGATTGTGATGATTGATTTGTCATATTTTAATATGTACTTGATAATAAAATGCTTTGTGTGTTGAGGCGTTCTAACTCATGTTGCTGTTATCCGTGCAGTCGTTCACGCTCAGGCTTTAAAGCGCGTGTGTTAAAGCCTTCAGAGTGTTGGCATCCTGCGGTAAAACCCACAGACCCCTCCTCCCCTGTGTGTGGGCGTTGGCATCATCTCCCCCTCCTTCTGTCGTAAAGAACACACTCCCAGCTCTGTTTAACCTTGAGGTGTTGCTTCTCGGGGCACATATCACCTTCGCCGGCCCCTCCTCGGCTCGCCGTATAAATCAAAACGTCGTCCGGCGTTTTAGGATGACTCAGCTGTTTTAGGGAACTGATTGAATTTTATCTTGATTTCATAAAACATTTAGACAAACCAATTAAAGAGGTGGCTGACTGCAGCCGCCAGCACTTAATCCATCATGCTGTCACGGGGACAAAATCAGATTGACAGTAATGTAGTCGATATGTTGGGGTATTTGCAATCGGGTACAATAAAGTGGAAGTTAATTGGAGTAACCCGAGGAAGCAGTCCTGACTGATATGAAAAGGGCTGCAGCTTTGATGACATTCTTCACCCATCTCCATTATTTCAGAAGGTGTACATTTTTAACCGTGTTGGCTCTACTTGGCCGTCACCTTTGACTCGGTTCATTTAATTTTCTGTGTACTTCCTCGCACTGTGCAGTAGATCCATTGCAGGGCGGTGGTATTATACTGCAGTGCGGTCCAAATATTATAATAAGATGGATGACCACGGCACAGTTTCCTGGAGGACTGGCTTTTTCCTGGTTTTGTCCACTAACGTATTTAATGGAATATAAATATTTATTCTTATTTATGTTAACATTGTATTATTATTATTATACAGTGTAATCATTACTATTTTATAATGCTGCTATATCAGTGTATAGTGTATTAATATATAGTGTACTATTACATGATGTATATAATGTTTAATAAATTATATGATTTGGGAAAAGGCATTACAATTACAATGCATGCTATAATATGGAAGAAATGGAGAGCTTTAAGAATACACTGCAAAAAAAAAAAAAAAAAAAAGGTCTATACTAGGGGTGTCAAACTCATTTTAGTTCAGTTACACATTCAGCTAAATCTGATCTGAAGTGGGCCGAACCAGTAAAATAATAACATAATAATATATAAATAATGTCAACTCCATACTTTTCTCTGTTTTACAGCGAAAAAAGTAAAATTACATGATGAAAATGTTTCCATCTAGGAACTATCCTTTCAGACAATGTGAATTACATGAACAAACTGAAAAAATAAGTGTAATTTTATCGTTTACACATGTGCATTATAACTTACAGATCACAGTGGATCTACAAACACACAGAAGATTGAGTAACAGGCAGAATATTGTTAAAATTGCACTTACTTCTCTTAAGACATTTCAGGTTATTCATTTTTGTTCAGGTTATACAGATTTTTTGTGAAATTATACTTTGTTTTAGTGCAAATGCAGGAAAATATTTACATTTACAAAGAGAAAAAATTGGAGTTGTCATTATTTATATGTTATTATGATAGTATTTTACTGGTCCTGCCCACTTGAGACTGAATTGGTCTGAATGTGGAACCTGAACTAAAAGGATTGTTAATATCTTAGTGTAATTTTTGCATTTCACAAATTTATCCCAAGGGCCGGACTGGACCCTTTGGCGGGCCGGATTTGGCCCCTGGACCGGATGTTTGACACCTGTGGTCAATACAAAAATAAGAAAATGAAACAGTACAGTAAGAAAACTGCGCTTATCAATTTTTCTTAAAATAAGAAAA
This sequence comes from Sphaeramia orbicularis, assembly GCF_902148855.1. NCBI lineage: Eukaryota > Metazoa > Chordata > Actinopteri > Kurtiformes > Apogonidae > Sphaeramia > Sphaeramia orbicularis. Next base: position 33,964,184 of record NC_043974.1, read on the forward strand.
TGTTATCGATCGATCGATCGATATTCTGCTTAAAATAAGATTTTTACTATTCTGTTATCCTTACTTGTAATATCTATGTGGGGTAGCTCAACATAAAAATTCTCGGAACAAGTCAAATAATTTTAACAAGATTAAGTCTCAATAGGTAAATAAATCTAAAAATTATTTTTCAAGATAAATATTCCAAATTCAAGTCAGTTTATCTAAGTCAGATATTCCTTTTTTTGGCAGTGTACTGCTATGAAATGCAGAATTCATTTTTGATATGTATAACATTTTTATGTTTTGTGCGGCCTTGATGGAGGTGAGGTAAGTGTATATACAGTATATAAATTGAACTTCATCCCGCTCATTTTCGAACCCCAAATACAAGAGACAGGAGAGTCTTGGTACGCATAAAGTCCATGTGGACAGATAGCTCAGTAAGTAACGCTACGGTCTACGATGTTCGAATGCCAGCAGGAACACTTGCATTTTTTTCAACATTTTACATGTTCTAACAGGGGGCGTGGCTCCGAGGATGCCGGCAGATAAATCAGCAATTGATAAAGAATTCTAACTTGTCATAAAAACATGAGCTTACCTTGTCATTGCTGATCATGCTAACTAGCTTCTGTAAAGCAGGGTTAGGGTTAGTAATGAGCATACGTCCATGTGGACAATAGACTGTCTTCTGCCGTTTATGCCCATTGGCTGAACACCAACAGGAAATAGAACTGTACTGACACATTCTGGATTCCTGAAAGTGTTGCGGTCTTGCTGTTTTTTTTGTGTTTTGGTTGTTTTTTTTTCCACTTTAGTGATGAAGTTATGGGTGAAAAGTGTGTTGTAAAGTAAACACTATTGAACATGTACCAAGTAAAATATTACTGAAAATTGCTTAGTGATGAATTACATTACTGCGTTACAGGAAAAAAAGTAATCTGTTACTATAATGCATTACTTTTGTGATGTGGTAATCCCAACACTGTTTTCAAATATGTTGGTTATATACAGTACAGGCCAAAAGTTTGGACACACCTTCTCATTCTTTGCATTTTCTTTATTTTCATGACTATTTACGTTGTAGATTCTCACTGAAGGCATCAAAACTATGAATGAACACATGTGGAATTATGTACTTAACAAAAAAGTGTGAAATAACTGAAAACATCTCTTATATTCTAGTTTTTTCAAAGTAGCCACCCTTAGCTCTGATGACTGTTTCGCACACTCTTGCCATTCTCTTGATGAGCATCAAGAGGTAGTCACCTGAAATGGTTTCCTAACAGTCTTGAAGAAGTTCCCAGAGATGCTTAGCACTTGTTGGTCCTTTTGCCTTCACTCTGCGGTCCAGCTCACCCCAAACCATCTCGGTTGGGTTCAAGTCCGGTGACTGTGGAGGCCAGGTCATCTGGCGCAGCACTCCATCACTCTCCTTCTTGGTCAAATATCCCTCACACAGCCTGGAGGTGTGTTTGGGGTCATTGTCCTGTTCAAACATAAATGATGGTCCAACTAAACGCAAACCGGATGGAATGGCATGTCACTTCAGGATGCTGTGGTAGCCATGCTGATTCAGGTTGCCTTCAATCTTGAATAAATCCCCAACAGCGTCACCAGCAAAGCACCCCCACACCATCACACCTCCCCCTCCATGCTTCACGGTGGGAACCAGGCATGTAGCATCCATCCGTTCACCTTTTCTGCGTCGCACAAAGACACGTCGGTTGGATCCAAAGATCTCAAATTTGGACTCATCAGACCAAAGCACAGATTTCCACTGGTCTAATGTCCATTCCTTGGGTTTCTTGGCCCAAATAAATCTCTTCTGTTTGTTGCCTCTCCTGAGCAGTGGTTTCCTAGCAGCTATTTGACCATGAAGGCCTGATTCACGCAGTCTCCTCTTAACAGTTGTTGTAGAGATGTGTCTGCTGCTAGAGCTCTGTGTGGTATTCATCTGGTCTCTAATCTGGGCTGCTGTTAATTTGCAATTTCTGAGGCTGGTGACTCAGATGAACTTATCTTCAGCATCAGAGGTGACTCTTGGTCTTCCTTTCCTGGGGCGGTCCTCATGTGACCCAGTTTCGTTGGAGCGCTTGATGGTTTTTACGACTGCACTTGGGGACACATTCAAAGTTTTTGAAATTTTCTAGACTGACTGACCTTCATTTCTTAAAGTAATGATGGCCACTCGTTTGTCTTTACTTAGCTGATTGGTTCTCGCCATAATATGCATTCTAACAGTTGTCCAATAGGGCTGTCAGCTGTGCATCAACCTGACTTCTGCACAACACAACTGATGGTCCCAACCCCATCAATAAGGCAAGAAATTCCACTAAGTAACCCTGACAAGGCACAGCTATGAAGTGAAAACCATTTCAGGTGACTACCTCTTGATGCTCATCAAGAGAATGCCAAGAGTGTGCAAGGCAGTCATCAGAGCTAAGGGTGGCTACTTTGAAAAAACTAGAATATAAGAGATGTTTTCAGTTATTTCACACTTTTTTGTTAAGTACATAATTCCACATGTGTTCATTCATAGTTTTGATGCCTTCAGTGAGAATCTACAAAGTAAATAGTCATGAAAATAAAGAAAATGCGAAGAATGAGAAGGTGTGTCCAAACTTTTGGCCTGTACTGTGTATATATATATATATATATATATATATATATATATATATATATATATGTATACAGGGTGGGGAAGCAAAATTTACAATATTTTGAGGCAGGGATTAAAAGACAGTGTATGACCAATTAGTTTATTGAAAGTCATGAGAATTTATTTGCCACAAGAAAATTGACATAATAGAAAATGTTTTTATTATATGTGTCCTCCTTCTTTCTCAATAACTGCCTTCACACGCTTCCTGAAACTTGCGCAAGTGTTCCTCAAATATTCGGGGTGACAACTTCTCCCATTCTTCTTTAATAGTATCTTCCAGACTTTGTCGTAATAGTTTTGCTCATAGTCATTCTCTTCTTTCCATTATAAACAGTCTTTATGGACACTCCAACTATTTTTGAAATCTCCTTTGGTGTGACGAGTGCATTCAGCAAATCACACACTCTTTGACGTTTGCTTTCCTGATTACTCATATGGGCAAAAGTTTCTGAAAAGGTATGGATAATAGTGTTAGGTATGATTATGACATCAATATATGTTTGGTTTCAAAACAATTGACGTAGTGCCTGCTGAGAAAAAACAACTAAATTTTCATTGTTAATTTTGCTTCCCCACCCTGTACATATATATATATATATATATATATATATATATATATATATATATATATATATATATATATATATATTTTTTTTTTTTTTTTTTCCCCTTGTTTTTGGTTTTAAATGTCGATATTCAAAATCCAAACCAACTGCAGGTGAAATGCAGCGTGGACATTAACATGCAGCGGTTCTCTGCGGAGTTAACGGAGAACTCCCATAGAACTCCATCTCCCTTTGTTTTAAGACGGCCTTCTTAATTACTAGCTGTCCCATTCAGATTGTAAATGGTCCTTTATTGCCGTTCTGTAATCAGAATAAATCCTCAAGCCTATTCATTGGCCTGATGCCCCTCCATTGATTTACAAATGACCCATGTATTATTAATCCGATGTTTTTCCCCCTTTTTTTTTTTATTTTTTTTACCTCATTATAAGCACTATCTGCGAACAAAGGGCACCTCGTGTGTGATAACGCCGTTTCTCCAGAATTCTCTCAGAGGTTTGTTTCTCCATATGATACTGTGTTGTGTTGATAAGGAAGGATAGACAAAGCAGGCCTGTGATATCAACGCTTCCTCCCACAGAACCCTATCTGTTTTATCTGCAATGTTCCTCATGCAATTTCTTATTTCCTTTAACCTTTGTCTTGGCTGAGAAGACAAAAGTACGCCGTGACATAGAAGTTGTATAAAATGTACTTCTAGGCAGGAAATTAAAGTTTATGACCAGAATAGCAGTGTCTGACTTTGTGTTTTTTTTGGGTTGTTTTCTGAAAGACATCACAAAACAAAAGGAAAAAGGATCCTTTTTTAATACATTTTCTTTGCCTTTTCTTTTATTTTGTTCAACCTCTCCTAAAGACCAGCTTTTAAACTATCCATGTTCTTACAATTAATGTTTTTACTCTTGATTTTACTTTGGCTTCTTTCGTGTATTTGATCTTATAACTACTTCACTGACTGTATATACAGTAGACCAGGGGTGTCAAACATATGGCCCGTGGGCCAAAATCAGCCACCGAAGGGTCCAGTCCGGCCCCTGCAATGAATTAGTCATATGAAAAATTACACTGAAGATATTTATAATTTTCATTTAGGTTCCACATACAGACCAATATGATCTCAAAGGGGCCCGACCAGTAAAATACTGTCATAATGACCAATAAATTATGAGAACTCCAAATTTTTCTTTGTAAAAGTGTAAAATTACATGAAAATATTTACTTGTAGAAATTATCTTTTTACAAAAAATGTTGAAAAACCTGAACAAAAAGAGAATATTTACTAATATTCTGTCTGTTCCTAAACGCTGTGTGTATTTGTAGATCCACTGTGATCTGTACATTGTAATGCACATGTGTAAATGGTAATCTGAGGCATAATATTGTTAAAATTGCATTTATTTTTCATAATAAATTTCAGGTTATTCGTGTTATTCCAATTTTTTAAAGGATAGTGTTATGACCCTGGGTCATAATTTGTCTATTTATATGTATATGTATGTGTTTTCTGTTTAGTGTGTGTGTGTTCTCCCCCGTCCTGTAGGTGTGCTGTGCCCCTTTTGTTTCCGTTTGTTGCAGGTGGTTGATTGGTGGAGCATGATTGCCCGGCCCTTTAAAGATGGCCCTGGAGCTCCCATCCTTGCTCGCTCTTGCCTCCTGTCAGCTCCCAACCCTGTGTTCGTGTGTGTGACCATCAGTCTTCGTGCTCGTGGAAAACTCCGATTGTTTGTATTTGTAAATAGTTTTTGTTAAATCGAACCTTTTTCTGGTAGGGGAGGTCGGCTCTTTTGTTTTCCCATTTTCTCCTGTTTTTGGTTAGATAGTTAGGTAAGTTTTCTGTATTTTATTTCTTGCATTTATTTTGGATTAGGAAAGTTAGTTTAAACTCTACAGATATTTTGTTTGTTGTTTTAGCCGCTCCCTCCCCTAACCCTTCCTTAGTTGTTAAAACAAAAGTAGTAATAATAAATATTGTGAATCTTAGTTTTTGACTGACGTGTGTGCTTGGGAGCTGGGAGGGGACAAAAGTTGAGCACATTATGTTCGCCCTGGTGAACCCCTAGGCCGGGGCGTAATAATAGTTTGTAGATATAAACATTTTCATTATGTAATTTTACTTTTTCACTGTAAAACACAGAAACTTTTTTGGAGTTGTCATTATTTATATGCTATTATGTTGCATAACTATTGTTTTGGATGACTTTTGATGGTCTAATAATTTTGCTGTGACTGTGTATAGACCAGGGGTGTCAAACATATGGCCCGTGGGCCAAAATCAGCCGCCAAAGGGTCCAATCCAGCCTCTGGGATGAATTAGTCAAATAAAAAATTACACTGAAGATATTTATAATTGTAATTTAGGTTCCTCATACAGACCAATATGATCTCAAAGGGGTCTGATCAGTAAAACACTACCATATTGACCGATAAATTATGACAACTCCCAATTTTTCTCAGTAAAAATATAAAATTACATGAAAATATTTACATTTAAAAAATTATCTTTTTACAAAAAAATGTTGAAAAACCTGAACAAAAAGACAATATTTACTAATATTCTGTCTGTTCCTAAATGCTGTGTGTATTTGTAGATCCACTGTGATCTGTACATTGTAATGCACATGTGTAAATGATAATCTGAGGCATAATATTGTTAAAATTGCATTTATTTTTCATAATAAATATCAGGTTATTCATGTTATTCCAATTTTTTAAAGGATAGTTTGTACAGGGTGTCCCATAAGTCTCCATACATAGGAGACATAATACATTCCATACATATATGGTTCTAACATATATTTCTTTATATTTCAGATAACCCAAAGAATGCGTTTGAATAAAGAGCAACGAATTGAAATCATCCTGATGGCCGGTTCAGCAAGCAGTCGTATGGTTGCAAGCGCATTTAACAGAAAACATAGGACGAGTATCACACACGACACTGTGGCAAAACTTATTGTCAAGTTCAAAAAAACAGGAAGTGTTTTGGATCAATTTGTTCCCGACAAAATGGCAGTCATATAGAGCATATTATATAAATAAAAATGGTTTATGTCAAGAAACTTTTATTTTTCCTATGTATGGAGACTTATGGGACACCCTGTAGATGTGAACATTTTCATTATGTAACTTTATTTTTTCACTGTAAAACACAGAAACTTTTTTGGAGTTGTCATTATTTATATGCTATTATGTTGCGTAACTATTGTTTTGGATGACTCATGATGGTCTAATAATATTTTACGCAACTGTAGTTTAAGTGTATTACATAATTGTGATTATGCCGACTCCAAAATCTTGTGCCTGAGTGTTTTTTGTTACTATATTTGTCCGAATGTGAATGCAGCAATTTGTAGCAGTGTTGTCAGAAAACAAATTTTGCGTATGTGACAATAAAGTTCATCCTGACCCTGATCCTGAAATGACGCCAGACCTAAAAGCCTGATGCAGTCTAATCTACTGATATACATTTTTACGACGAGACCTTTTGATAACGGTTCTACATCTTCATGCCAAGTATCGCTTCTTAAGATATCCCGTACTGTCATTTTTATGTCAGCTGGAAAATATTTCACACTATAATCCAGAATTTTTACGCCTTTTGCCAAGTTTAAGAAGTCCAAAGTTTGTTATTATGTTATCAAGTGGAAAAGACGAGCCAAGGAAATGGAGAAAGTGTAATATAAGACGACAGGGAAAAGTAGTGCAGTCCGAAGGGAGTTGTCATTTAAGGCCGAGCAAACATCTCACAGCTTGTGGTAACAGCGATTAGCTCCTAAATGAAATCTGAGATGGTTATCGCAGAGATACGCGTTTTCAGTTCCTCGATCCACTGAACCGACCGAATATGGGAATTAAATAAGACGCCTTTATTGACCCTTTAGTTTCACATTACAGTCTGAAATGAGATCACGGGAATGAAAGAAGCTCTGATCAATGCCTCTGTGGAGCAGTGAAATTAATAAAAGTCATGGCTGTATTGATAAAGCCTTTGGCAGATAAAGGCTGTCTGGGAGAGAATCACAGTAAATATTCATATACTGTGAGTCAACATTTCTCTGTTTCGCACAAAGCGTCTTTCCTTTCTGTCTTTTTGCCCATGAAAGACTGTAACCTTTATGAAGGGAAACAATGGGTTTATTCAATGGAACTGAAGAAGGAGCTTCAGAAGACTTTAGATTGTAAAACAGACTAAAACCCATCATCATGTATGATCACATGACATGAAAAATGCTGTTACATTTATGTTAAACATTGGCTAGGACTTTCTCAATCAAAGCCATAACAAAATGCGTAGTTTGGTGTAGTGTGGGATCATGGGAGTTGTTGTTTTTTCCATCACTGATAAACATCTATACCAGTGGTTCCCAACCTTTTTTGGCTCGTGACCCCATTTTAACATCACAAATTTATGGCGACCCCAGACATTCAAAACAGAGACTTTTTTTTTGCTAAAATTTATTTGTTTTTGTAATAGTTTGCTATACTATGTTGCAAATAAATGTTAATATTAGATGACATTTAGTCTATATCAGTGGCGGCTGCTTGTCTTTCAGACAGGGGAAGCTCATTGTCGGCTTACATTAAAAAAAAGTCAAGTTATTTAAAGGTCCCATATTATGCAAATCTCACTTTGTGAAAGTTTTCATATAGTAGTGTGTGTTGCAGTAGCCTCATTATGAGGTTGGAATTTGAAAACTGTCTGTTTCCTCCCTGCCTTGCTACACCACATTTTGTTAAAATGCCTGCTCAAACGGCCAAGTTTGAGTTGGGTCCGCTTATGACGACATAAGCGGATTTAACTCCTCCCCCTGACTGTGCCCCCACCCTGGCAAAGCAAGCCCCGCCCTGGCAAAGTACCTCTTGGACAACAAACAAGGGGAAGGCGAGACACGCAAGTTGTGGTGTTGTTGGCTGCACACGCCAACACGATAGTTTATTTTTGCTCCCCACTTCCGAGCCTCTCCGTAAAAAGTGGCTGGATTCTATCTGTGATGGTCATGGACCAAACAACATTCCCAAACGCTTGTATGTGTGTGCCCGGCATTTCATGGACGAGTGTTTTTTAACATGGGCCCATACAGCTCCGGCTTAGCACAAATACTCCGAATCAAGAAGGACGCAGTACCAACGCTTCGTGACCCAAGTACAAGTGTGGGAGATGTAAGTTCTTCTCATTTTTTTGTATCTTTACTGCATAACCCTACATTACGAATAAGCTGGTGGTTGTTGATGTGTACGTCTAACGTTAGCATGGCAGCTAACATAGCTCGGTTACTGCTGCTAACGTTTGCGTCCCCGTTAACATGCAAGGGCTGATAATATGAAGAGACATTCAACAGAACTACTCTGAACACGGGACTTTTGTGGTTGGCATCAGTATAGTTAGCACCAAGCTTGTTAGCAGCTGCCTGCATTAGTGGCGGCAGGCGTCTTTCCGTGTCAGGTCCACGAACCCGACACAACACCGCCGTTTTCCGTCGGGGCTCAGTCACGCCTCAAGGCAAAGAAAGCCAGTGTTTGGAAAGACGTTCTGTCTGAGACATGTGTATGATGGCTTCACCGTCAACATTAGCGCGTAGTACCGCTAGCGTAAGCCGCGTCCTCTCCCAGAGAGGGGAGGGGGAGTAGGCGTGGACAGATGCGTTCATTTGCATACCCGGAAGCAGGCCCAGAAACAGACTGTTCTGAGGAGGGCTGGTGAGAGTGACTTTTTTGACCGCTGAAACTCCGAAAAAAGGATGATTTTGGGGCGAACAAACTTAAATACTATGTTTTTAGGCTTCTGAGACCTATATGACGTGACTGAAAAATAGCATAATACGGGACCTTTAAACAAATTCGTCCCTCTGTTCCTTTTTAAGAAAATGGTCAGTGACCTTATCGTATCAAATAAACAAGAAAACGCTGAAATTATGTTAAATTGAAACAAGGAAGTACAATGAGTGTGTTTTATTTACAGTGCAGTAAATGAACATGTAATTTCATAGTGGTTTCTCTCTCAATTTCACAGCAGAATGTGTGACGGTATTAAACTGAACTGTGTCAGCGAAGAAGTCGATCTGAAAATAGCTGTCAATCAAAGAGGATTCAGCCTTTCAACTGATCCTCCAATCAGCTCATGGAAGCCTGGCATCCAGCCTGGCCGAGCTCCGCCCACAGTTCCATTCACCCCCAGAGACACCAAGTGTCCGGGGGCGGGACAACATTTATCCAATTACCGTCCAGTTTAGAGGCAATAAAAAAAAACTGTTCCACTCAGTCCCATTGAAGTGCATGGACGCTGAGCGTCTACGGACAAATGCACTGAGCAGAGATCGAATGAGAAAACAGCGACATGGGAATGTATGAGAAGTGAACAACATGGAGTCTGTGGATTTGTGATAAAACTGATTCTGAACAAACTCGTCTGTGAGATGAACGTGTTCTAACACATTTGTAGTCAATAAAATGTCAACACAACCGAACATATTTGATCATTTAATTTTTGTAATTTTAGGGGAAGCTGAGCTTCCCTTGCAGTCTATGAGAAATTGCCTCTGGTCTATATAATGTATATTATTATGGACGGAGGCAGTAAAGCCAGGTGTAGATTACTGCACAAAGTGAGAATTTGATTTTCCTTGGTCAAGATATGTACAGTCAGTCCAGCTTGGATTTACAAGACTGACAATTAATACTGAACAAACAAGAACTCAAACTATGAATTATGAAAGAGCTGCAGCATCTGAAACTGACCACAAAGAACATTTGACAGATAAACAGTACCACAGTGCTTCAGTTTCAGACTCACAGTTTGTCATGTCTTTTATGGACTGGGATTGTCTCTCTCAACTCTCAACTAAGGGTTTTTTTTTTTTTTTTTTTTTATCAATTACTAGAAATTTCAGGCGACCCCATTTGGATTCCAGGCGACCCCACATGGGGTCCCGACCCCAAGGTTGAAAAACACTGACCTATAACATCAAAGCTGTGAGATGTATGACTACATTCATTATGGCTAAGTTATTCCAATTTATTATAAATAAATAGCGGTAAAAATCATTATGATCATAATCATCATGATCTCATGTGACTACTTACAAATGAGGTAAAATTTTATTATTTTATTTATTTATTTATTTATTATTTCAAGGATAGTGCACATTGATGAATATCCATACTGTCAAATTCGTGAAATATATGACCTGACTAATTATGGCTACCTGAGCTAATTAGCTGACTAGCTGACAGACCATAAAATTAACAAGAGCTAATGCTAACATAAGCTAATGCAACTAAGTTATTCTAGTTTCCTGCAAAGACATATCAGTAAAAGTCATGACAGAAATCTTTGACGATCATATTATTGTAACACACAGACAGAGCCATCTGTCGGAGAGAAAATAGGTTTTATTTTTGGAATAAGAGCTCAGAATGCCTGACTCAGACATCAAGCTAATGCTAGTTTGCACAGACACACTGACTTGTCTATGCTAGCTTTTATGCGGATGTTTTGGCCTTAATAGAATCTAAACAGGTGAGTTATGTAAAAGTTCACCTCTTGTACAGTCGTCACAGGTAGAAATGAACTATACAGACAAAAAGCATTTGTAAAGTTGAATGTTGTTTACTTTTTGTCTTTTGTTTTTTCATAAAGGTATTATTGTTATGAAAGGACAGTTTATTTGTGTTTTTTTTTTATATGGATATTTGTGTTATGAAATGGACAGAGTGTGTGTGTATATATATATATATATATATATATATATTTATTTATTTATTTATTTATTTATTTATTTTTAATGTGGCTATGGTTAGGAATTGTACATAGTTTACTTTCGATAAGTATATTACTGCTAAGAAATGACAGTTTATTTTTGTGCATTATTATGAAACGGACAGTGTACTTTGGTTTCTGATATATGTATTATTGTCATGAAAAGGACAGAGTTTGTTTTTGTTTTTTAATGTGTGTGTTTTTGTTATAAACTGGACAGAGTTTATTTTTGGTTTATAATATGTGCACCGTTACTGCGATGGAAAGGACAGAGTTTATTTTAATGTGAAATGCTTCTGCAAAATAGACAATTTATCTTTGATATGTACAGCAATTTTGTGTTCTGTGTATAGTCAGAATTTAGTCTGATATGTGAGGATTTTTGAGTTACTTATGGAACCTGACATAGGAATTTAGGATAGGTGAAGGATGGAGTAACGGGGCGGGAGATTATAAATTAAACTTCATCCCGATCCTTTTTGAATGGTTTACTTTTTTTAATATAATGATTTTGTTGTTTGATTTTATTGCAATATTTGAAATAAATAAACAAACAAACAAACAAACAAACAAACAGACTTTTCAGTCGTGGAGGCAGAATTCTGTCAACGTATATATGAAACATTTGCTTTTATGGCTCAATAAAGATAAAAGCTGTAATTAAATCATCAATGACAAAAGCCCAAATGTCTCAATAACCAGTTAAGAGGGTTTTGTCTCAGGTTGTGAAGAGCTTAGTGCTGTGACTGTGGTGTTTCTATGATACACAGCAGGAGTTTTTCTGTTTCTCCAGTGTGAAAAGAAAAAGGAAAAAATAATTCTGCACTTGAGACTTATAATTACAGAAAAAACCCTCATGGTACAAAATAAGAACATCTGAGGTTGAGAAACAATTAATATTCCATGAACAGAAACTCAAAAGGTCATATTTAATTATAGATCCTCTAATATTTACTTCCAAAGTGGTATAACATTAGCCCATACTGTAAGGTAAAAAAAAAAAAAAAAAAAAAAAAAAAAAAAATATATATATATATATATACACACACACACACACACACACACACATAACACACTCAATGCTTTGTTAAAAGGAAGACAAAACAATAAAATTACCATGACAATATAAATTCCAGTGTGTTGTATGGACTATGAGTTCTGTCACAATTATCACTTTAAAGCCTTTTAATTAATATTTGACCCGACCTGTTGTTGTGCATCATCGTGATAACTGTTTTCATTCACGTGTATGAAAACAACTGTATAAAACAAATAGAATTGTCATATTTCCATCATTATTTCTACTTATTTTTCCTTTTTTTTGAGTCTTGTACTTGTTGCAGCTCCTTCATTGTTTGCACTTTAATGTCACTTGAGTGAAGAATTACCACCACCAACAACTGTTTATTTCACTTCTCTTACCTGTTGTTATGAATTATTTCTGTATATTTCAATAATAGGCTTTGTATATTTAATTCCTTTATGTCAAATCTTCCCTGTGCAAATATTATTTGTCTTAACAGAGAAACAGATGTGCCTATTATGACAGATATTAATATTTTTTCCCATAGCTTTAGTTAAATCACATTCAGAATATATATAGTATTCAGGATTAGTCTGCTGTCATATAATTTTATTGTTGCAAAAAACTGGAAGAAATGTCCCATTTTTTCGTGTACATGATCATACATCATATTATAACCTACAAACATATAGCTTTATATATAGTGACTTGTTTACTGCAGAAGTTTTGCAGTCATTTTCTTAGTTATTTATATGTGTTTAATGCAAATAAAGGGTTTTTGTCTTCATTAGTTTTCCAGTATGTGAATAAATAAACTATTACTTGTGGTTTAACCCATAAAGACCCAAACAGCCACTGGCACCAAAAGCATCTACTGATGTCGATCTACTAATCCTGTCAATACATGTAAATAATTGGTGTAAAATACAGTTTGTCGTCTTTTCTTGGTCATCAGATATGACCCATTTAGACGTTGAGATGCTCCGTAGTTACCATGGAAACACTGTCATCTTCTACAACATTGATTCACCAGTAAAACCCATGGAGTTGGATCAATGACAGTGGATGGAGACACTTGTTTTTACATTCAGTCACTGATATCTTTGATGAAAAATGGGTTTAAATTCATTAAATGAATCGCACAAAAATTAATTAAAAAAAAAAGAAAAACAACTACAATGTAATAAATTATGTGGGAAAAAAAGCACAAAATTTTTGAAAATGAAGTAAAAAAGGATAAAAGAAGCAACAAAATGAATAAAAAAAGCCAAAATAATAAATAAAATTAACAAAAATGAATAATAAATTTAAAAAATATTTAGTAACATGGGTGAAATAAACCACAAACTGAAGTAATTTGAAGAAAAGAATAAAAAAGGGGCAACAAAATGATCAAAAATAAGTAAAACAATAACAAAATGAACACAAGTAAAGGAGAAAATTTACACAATAATAAATAACATGGAAAAAATAAGCCAAACAAACAAAAAAAAAAAGGAATAAAATGAATTTTCAAAAAAATTTAAATTGATTCACTAGTAAAACCCATGGAGTTGGATCAATGACAGTGGATGGAGATGCTTCTCTTTACATTCACTTACTGATATCTTTGATGAAAAATGGATATAAATATATTAGCCGAAATAAATTGAACAAAATTTTATATAACCCTCCCCCTACAAAATATTACCTAATGTGGAAAAAATAATTTAAAAAATTACTAAAATAAAGTAAAACAGGATAAAATGAAAAATGAACAAAATCAGGCAAATAATAAATAAAATGAACAAAAATGAATAATAAATGAAAAAAATAATTAGTAATATGGACAAAATAAGGCACAAACGGAAGTAATTTGAAGAAAACAATAAAAAAGGGGGACACAAAATGAACAAAAACAAGTCAAACAATAACAAAATGAACATAAGCAAATAAGAAAATTTACAAAATGATAAATGGAGATGCTTCTTTTTACATTCAGTTACTGATATCATTGATGAAAAATGGGTATAACTATATTAGCCTAAATAAATTGAACAAAATTTAATAAAAAAAAAAAACAAAAACTACAAAATATTAAATTATATGGAAAAAATAAGCAAAACATTTAAAATAACGTAAACAGGATAAAATAAGCAACAAAACAAATAAAAACGGACAAAATAATAAATACAATGAACAAAAATGTATAATAAATGAAAAAAATAATTAGTAACAAGGATAAAATGAGCAAGAAACTAAAGTCATTTGAAGAAAAAAAAAACAAGTAAAACAATAACAAAATGAACGCAAGCAAATAAGAAAATTTACAAAATAATAAATAAGATGTAAAAAAAAAAAAAAAAAAAATTGAAAAACTAATTCACAAGTAAAACCCATGGAGTTGGATCAATGGCAGTGGACAGACACTGGGTTTATGTTCAACTAATGATATATTTGACGGAAAAATTCACTGTTTCTTCAGTTTTCTGTGTTTCTGATATAACTCTTAACTGTAATCTGAGCTTTTATGAACATCTACAAGATCAGTGAATTAAATACAGGAAAACACATGATTTGCACTGAAAAAAAAAACACAAAACACAGAGAAGAATATGATGATAACTGGTGATGAATGGGTAAATCTAGAGGAAAATTCATTTGAGAAGTGACACAAAAGCAACACTGGGTTTTTATGGGTTAAAATGAACAGATAATACCGCTGTATCATTAATCGCAGTTATTTGTCTGACAATTAATCGTCCGGTAGTTTCATTACTGTAATATGGAGGAGAAAAGGCTACTAAATGGAATTAAGTAGGGTGTGTAAAGTGTGCTGAAGGAGGCGTTCATTGTTTCTTTGACATCAGCGCTGGCTCTGCAGGCGTTGGAGCGCCGCACAAATGGGAATGCAGTCATCAATTCTAATCAACATGCTGCCTCAAGTCCATTGTGCTCCCAGTTTCATCTCCTTCAATTACCAATTGGCTTTGAAGCCACAGAGTCAACCGAAGCAGTTAATTCTCAATTAGCATCATGAAGGTGGGCGTGGCATCCACCGCCCGCTTACGTTCGCTAATTTATTATCACGCATGACATTGTGTTTAACCCTCCGGTATCCAGGTGCGCCTTTTAGGCACACTTTGTACTTCGTGTTAAAAAACTTCATTTTATTTTTCACAATTTAAATAAGGTTAGAATTCAAAAGTTGTTAATTTTTGCACGATCTTTTCTTTTTGTCTGGCCACCAACTAAAATGTGCACATTGTAAACAAAAGAAAATTACAAGACTCGCATCTGTCTGCCAAGTGTGCCAAAAACGCACTATTTCTTCCATTTGATCTGTATGATTAGGGCTGACCTTGATTTACAAAAATAAAATCAAATTAGAGCAGAAAAATAATAGTTTGATTTATAGGTGTGCATTTTACGCACACTTGGTGACAGATGCTTGTATTTTTGAACATTTGACCTAGCGCCAAAAATAATCATGCAAATTAACCAATATTGCTGTTAATCATTGACATATGCCAGACGGCAAATTCAAATAATATGTGATCCACTTTTTATGTAGTATATTGAAAAAAAAATTTTTTTTTGTTTTTTCCATCCAAAAAAATGGTTTGTTTACATTACAAACACGGCATTTAAAGGGTTAAAAAATGTGACAATTATTGAGTATTTGGTATTTTTATTTACGGCTCAAGTTGATGAAATAGAAAGAAGTGTAAAAGAATTAAAAACTAACTGTATGAAAAATTTTTTGACATTCCACAAGTGTGCCAAAAAGGCACACTTGGTGCTTAGTAAGGGCCTTGCTGGTCGGGATACCAGAGGGTTAACAGGGAAGCGTTTCTGTATGTAACCTATAAAGACCCAGTGCTACTTTTATGGCAGTTCCCAAATGAATTTTTCTCTATATTTAACCTTTTTTATGTGATTTATCAGCATTTTTTATCCTGCAAGGGGTATAGTTTTTGGTTTGGTTTGTTTGTCTGTTTGTTAACACTCTAGAAGATAAACTATAGATTGAATTCATACCAAATTGGGTTTATAGATTGCCAGTGACCCAGAATATGCCATTATATTTTGGGAAAAGTAAGTCAAAGTAAAATTTTTTTATGAATTTGTAAAATCTATTTTTTCCCCCATTTACTTATAATGGGTAAAATTTCAAATGTCTGTAGCAGCAAAACTAGTAGTTGAATTCATACCAGATTGGGTTTATAGATTGGCAGTGATCCAGAGTAGATGTAAATAAGCTACAATATGTGCGAAGGGCGGGGTTTGTTGTGCCTGACACCACTTGTTATAATATTATCTTCTGTGTTTTGCATTTTTTCAGTGAAAATCAGGTATTTTCCTATTTTCAACTGATTACTGAATATGTAGATGTTCATTAACCCTACAACACCAAACGTATCATATTTGATACATGAGTTTTGAAGCCCTCTACATGATCAGTGTAATATTTTTTTTCTTGACAAACCTGATGTATACAATTAGATACACGCAATACACAGATAATCCACCAGGGGGAGGAATTCATTCACCAGAGGCCTTTCCAGTGACACTACAAGACTGTCATTAATGAGGAAGGAGGAAGAACTTTGTCAACTCTGAAAAGGAATTACCAATTTGTTAAACATGTTTGTGCTATTTTATGTTTTTGTTTGTTCAAAAATAATAATATCTGAGAATTGAGACCTGATGTATCAAATATGATACAAAATTGAAACTCATACATGGAAATTGATATTTGAAAACATTTTTTTTTTTTTTTTGGTTGTTCAAAAGGACCAATAAAGGCTCCAGTTTCAAAGAACTGGAATTTTCTGTCAATGATTTAATAGTTCAGGCTTTACAGGGTTAAAGTTCAGATAACAGTTGATGGTTATTATATCAAAAACAGAAAAAAACTGAAGAAAAAATGACTTTTTTTCTTGCAAAACTTATCATTAACTGAACATAAACCCAGTGTTTTCATCCACTGTCATTGATCCAACTCCATGGGTTTTACTGGTGAATCAATGTTGCAGAAGATGACGGTGTTTCCATGGTAACTACGGAGCCTCTGAGCGTCTAAATGGGTCGTATCTGATTACCATGAAAAGATGACGAACTGTATTTTACACCAGTTATTGACATGTATTGATAGGATTAGTGGATCTACATGTATTTAACAGTTTAGATCAGTAGATGCTTTTATTTATTGGTGGATGTTTGGGGTCTTCATGGGTTAATATAACCAACAGCCCATTTATTCTATGCATTTAAAAGGGTTGCTGTTTGCTAGCGTCGCGCACCACGTCCTGGTTGTTGTTCAAACAATGAATAACAAAGAGGGCTCAAGGAATTTTCCGTACAGAGAGTGAAGAGAGCAAAGACGCTTTACATATCCACATTCTGTCAGAGAAATAAATAAATTACCTGCTGCTTCTACAAAAACAAACAGCTGTCAAAAAGTCACTGAGGGGCGCCTCACATACATCTCTCTCCCTCCGGAAATCAAATCCCAGCAAAGAAACATTCTTTTTTATTGTATCCGAGTTTGTTTGTTTTTTTATTGCTGCCTTTCTTTTTGTACGTTTCCATCTAAGAACAAAAATCAAGCAAATCTCATCCTTGGAGGTGTCTGTGTTCTGAATGTGACGTCTGCTGTGTCACTACAGAGTAATCCTTCTGTAGCCCCAGGATGTGCCTCTGATCTGCACTTTGAGAGACTTAGCAATAAAAAAATGTCATTATTATCGTGTAGTACCTTGCACTAAATGCAAATACCATAAACGAAGGGAGAAGGAGCGGTTTCATAAACAAATAAAACAACCGAACATGACAGCATGAAAGTGTTTCTGTTTGTTCCTGTTTCATGAGTAGAAAAGCTGAAAAACTGATTTCCATTTAGACTGAGGAGTGGCATCGATGTGTTGAAGACTCTGGATGATCTGCCATGTACTCATGGATGTCATAGGCCTGTTTTAGATTAGATTAGATTAGATCGTATTAGATTACATTTCATTAGGTTAGTTTAGATTACATTACATTAGTTAAGATGAAAGTAGGTTATATAAAATCAGATTAGATTGCATTAGATTAGATTTGATTACATTAAATTAGGTTATGTTAGATTAGATTATATTAGATCATATTAGATTACATTACATTAAATTAGGTTAGATTAGATTACATCAGGGTAGATTAGATTAGATTAGGTTATATTAGGTTAGGTTACATTGGATTAGGTTAGATTAAATCAGATCAGATTACATTACATTACAGTAGGTTAGACTAGATTAGATCAGGTTTGAGTAGATTAGATTAGATCAAATCAGATTACATTACATTAGATTAGGTTAGATTACATAAAGTCAGGTTTGATTAGATCAAATAGATTAGGTTAGATTATATTAGACTATATTAGATCAGGTTAGATTAGATTAGATTAGATAGAACTTTATTGATCCTTTGGGCTGAGTCCTCAGGAAATTGAGGTTCCAAAAGCAGCACAAACACCAAATATACACACAAGAAATAACAAAATTAAAATCCAAAACAATAACTATAAAAACAGGAGTGAAATATTGTAATTGCACATTGGAAAGAACTATCAGAACAAGGCGCAAAGTATTTTCTACATAACAAATAAAAAATTCCACCCATCCATCCACCCATCCATCCATCCATCCATCCATCCATCCATCCATCGTCTTCCACTTATCCAGGACCAGGTCGTGGGGGTAACAGTCTAAGCAGGGATGCCCAGACTTCCCTCTCCCCACACTCCTCCTCCAGCTCTTCCGGGGGGACCCCCGAGGCGTTCCCTGGCCAGCTGAGAGACATAGTCTCTCCAACGTCTCCTGGGTCTTCCCCGAGGCCTCCTCCCGGTGGGACATGCCTGGAACACCTCCCCAGGGAGGCGTCCAGGAGGCATCTGAAACAGATGCCCGAGCCACCTCAGCTGGCCCCTCTTGAGGTGGAGGAGCAGCGGCTCTACTCTGAGCTCCTTCCTGGTGACTGAGCTCCTCACCCTATCCCTAAGGGTGCGCCCAGCCACCCTACGGAGGAAACTCATTTCGACCGCTTGTATCCAGGATCTTGTCCTTTCGGTCATGACCCAAAGCTCATGACCATAGGTGAGGGTAGGAACGTAGACTGACCGGAAAATCGAGAGCTATGCTTCTCGGCTCAGCTCCTTCTTTACCACAACCGACCAATACAGCGACTGCATCACTCTGTCGATTGTGGTAAAACAAATCCAAGAAGCATATATATATATATATATATATATATAGAAAAAGCAAGAAAAATGCATGTAGTATTTTAGAACATTAGAACATGACTTTTCGAACATTTAGACCCACATCAGTGCTGATCCAGACCCTTGTCCACATCCACATTCTCCCTCTGAACATCATTCCTTACATTAGTACCATACTTCATGGTACCTAACAGAGCAGGTCCACTCACTGTTCATGCAGAGGTGGACCTTACAGACCCTGGAGACTACACTGGACCTCAGATTGTTGCCTTCACTGTCTTGTACTCTGTGCGAAAATGACCAAAAAACAGTCACTTCCCCGATAAAGGGTTAAAGACAGCACCTGTACAGCTTTGTATTAACTGTTTTTCTCTTGCGTAGTTTAAGCTTGAGTTTCTGTTCCATTTTTCTACCTCACATAATTTCATCCATTTTCTAATTGTGCCCACGTCTGAAAGGTCAACAGTGGAATTTAACAGCGCTCTGTTGTCTTCGCCACATTATGCAGTCTTGATGTGTAAAATACCTCAATCCAATCTGACAGCATCATTTTCTTCTGTCATCACAATGACTGCGGGCGCTCGCCGCTTCACGCCTCCAATTAAACCAAGTGCCTCACCTATCCCTGTAAACCCAGGTCATGTGGAGATATCGCATCTCTTCATGCAAATAAACACCGAGCGACTGGAGTATTTACATGAAAGCGTGGAGGAAAAATGAGGAGGATGGTGATTAGATGGGCAGAAAGGTCAAACAACAAGTGTAGGAAGATTTATTCGTTCCTGTATTTGCACAGTTATTCGGTAATTTATTGGATTATTCTCGCCGTCTAGTGCTGTATGTACACTACGCACAAAAGCGGCAAGAGATAAGAGAAGATAGGCCTTTGAGAATAGGGGAAATTCCTGCTGTAAAAATGGATTTGGACATAATTCAATTCAGTTTTGAGCTTTTTCTTCAGGGATTCGGTGTTGCTGCTGTATAGAGAGCAAATTAAAGGGATAAGTCACTGATTTAACAATATTTGGCAGCGCTTCTCTTCCCTCAAGGTTAAATAAAAGTGATAGGCTACAGATATTTGTATTAAGCCCAGGGCAGATAGAAAGCATAAGGCCCCAGTGTCAACAAATGTGCCCATTGTTTTGAGTGGCTGCAGGATATACGGAGGCATCGGCGCATCCCCCCGACGCTTCCTGTCCGGGGTTTTTAACGGTACATTATCGGTGGATTTTTAGGCGTGAGTTTTCCATCAGCTGTCACAGGAAAAACACCTTCTCTGACAGATGATTTGGATGCAGACCGAGGTGTAGCGTGATGGAAAGTTTGAACGCCTGCCGAGCAGTTTTTTTTGTTTTTTTTTGTTTTTTTTTTTGGACGGTGTGATTTGCAATTCATTGACATTTAGTAATAAGCAGCAACTGGTTTCTTGTGTTATTTTTACTTAGGCCGTGTCGACACGGAACTGCATCTTTACTTATCTGATCTTTTTCTTTGTCGTTTTCAAAAAAGGGCTTCGTAAACACGGGGTCGTTTCAGGAAATATCGGCGTCCACATGAAACCACTGAAAATGAAGTAGCACAAATGCCAGGTCCTGTAGGTGGCGTTGTAATGCTCTGGCAAAAAACATAGAAGAAGACGTGGAGCATGTGCGTAAAGCTTACTTGGTTCTAGGGATGTAACGATAGGAAAATTTCATATCATGGTTTTTGTGACCAAAATTATCATGGTTATCATTATTATCGCGGTATTATTGAAATTGTGCTCAGAATGTTCAAAAAGTACTTAACCCTTTCATGCATGAGTTATGAGACCCTAAATCAAGATTTTTTTTCCTGAGTGTTTTTATTCCTCTTTAGGCATGAAAAAACATGGCTAAAGAAAATTTTCTTATGAACATATTTTTCATGGAGCTGCAAAAGTGTCCACTCAGCTGGACACCATGCATTTAATTTTTGAAGCAAAGAACATGTATTTACTTATATTTTGTGTGAAAACTATGAAATAAAAACCTTTTTAATGCTTATTTTAGGTAATTCATTTCTCAGACAGGGTAGTTGTTTGTTTACCTGTTTTACTAGTTTTTCTGATAAATGAATTACCTACAATAATTATATGTGGAAGACAGTATGAACCTTTAGCAGACATTTTTAATGCTACTAATCTGAAGTTTTCTCACATTTTAACACGCCAATACCGGCCATTACTCACTTCATGGAGATAATATGCAAAAAAACCCAACAACTTTTGTTTAAAAAACTGTTAATTACAGACTTATAACAATAACACGCACTTCATGTACACTCAAACATGTCAGTGTAGATTAGTTTTATCCAGGACAGTAAAGTTACAGTAATGGTCTGAATGTCAGTGTATGGGATGATACATAAGTGTCCACTGTGTCGGCTGATATGGAACTAAAAGAACAAAATCCATGAGTATATGAGAACAACTGTAGAATAACTGTCCACCGTAGTGACCACTATGTATGAAAGGGTTAAACACACACTGAAATAACATAACCAAGTTGTATTTAAAAAATAAATAAATAAATAAGTAATAGGCACAATGTACTTTCTCTGGCAGAAACATTCAAATATTAACCCTCAGTGGTCTGAGCCTATTTTTCAGTCCTTTTGATTTTACCTTTATATATTATATAAATAAATGTTTACTATACCCATGTTTGGTATCTTTTTTTTTTTCAGCACAACTTCATCTATATCATCTGTCTATTATTTTTTTTCACTTTAACCTACTATATCAACATAAAAGGCCAGAAAAACCCCCCAAAAAATAAAATCCGATTTGAAAAATGTATGTAATTTATTGCATAAATAACACACAGATGCTTAACGAACCATTTCAAAGACTTTAAAAGTGAATACTTGCTTCCATATATTAGGTATAGAAAATCAAAATTGTAATAAATTAAAACTATACTGTCAATATTTGACATAAAAGCATAGCTTTACTTTGGGGTTTTTCCGCTAAATGTGCGCTAATCAAACATGGTTATCATGATAATTAGGATTTAAATGGTAATACTAACCGTCTGCAATTTTACCGCGGTTTATCGTTATACCGGTAATCGTTACATCCCTACTTGGTTCTACCAGGTCTGATCCGATCTTTCCTCCTGGTTGCCTTCTGGTTGCCCCTCTCCGCAGTAGATCCAAGAGCATGTAGGGATGTCCCGATACCAATCCATAGATCGGTATCGGCTGGCGACTGGCATTTTTTAGAAGATCATATTGAATCAGATTTAGTCATGAGATCAGGACAGTCCGAACCAAGGTTATAATAGTTTGGATTTTTCATTCTGTATAGTTTTATTTAGTTTTGACTTTTTTTCTCTAATGTCAGTTAGTTTTAATTTAGTTTTTAGAGCAGGTTTGCTAGTTTTATTAATTTTTGTTTTTCTCTAAATGTTTAGATTTAGTTTTAGTATTAGTTTCCATTTTTTTAATATCTTTTATCTTCCTCGCTGTCATATTCAAATAAATCCCAGACAGGACTCTGCTGCTTTCTCCCAACTTTAGTCTCCAATGTTTCCAGGTAGAGTGGGGACCAGAAGCCAAATTAAGCAAGTGATGGACCATAAAGGACGTGTGGGGCTGCCAGCTAAAATTGCTCGAGCAACATACAATCGATTCATATCAATCTGACATTGGCAAAGACGGAACGAAGAGAATTTTATTAATAATTTTATATACATTTTAGTTTTGTAAGCACGCAATACATTTCAGTTATCGTTTTTTTCTTTTAATTATAGTTTTATTTATTTCAGTTAACCAAAATGTTTTTTTCAATTCTAGTTTTCATCATTTCGTTAGTTTTCGTAAACGATAATACCATTAAGTAAAAACCATCTCTGAGGCATTTTGGAAGCAAAGATAATAATTTAAACAAAACCAACCAATGCAATGATATTCATCCCAATATAAAGTATAACATTTGTCGTTATTGTTTTGTATCGCAGACCCCTGTTAGAAAAGAAACACCTGAATTCAACATGTCCCAATACTTTTGTCCATATCCAGACTGGGGCTAAAATAGTTCAGCCTGAATCTCAGTTGAATCCTTTGCACAGTACACGTCTCTACTCAAAACTGACCTTTTCAGACTAGTAATCAATCTAACCCATATGCTGTGACGGCTGTTGTTTTTCTCCTGTGTTGACTGTGCATTAGGTTTCTTTAAAGATACTCCTTAAGCTGAAGTTACTAGTATTATTATCGTTGACATGTACGGTTCTGTAGCTAAAATACTACTCTCCTTTCATGAGTCATGACCAGGTCTATGCTCACCTTCTGCTCTGAGTTTTTTGTGAGGATTTTTTCTCAGCACATAATACGAGTGTGTGCATGTTGGATTTTATTATACCCTGTGTTACAGAGTGGAGCTGACAGGAAAGTTCTGGAGCTGCGGAAATCTCAGTTTGTAGGAACATTAAAACACAGTTTGTGTGTATATACAGGGTGCGATTTGTGGGGGCATGGGGGGGGTAATCCTCCCTCTGGTTTTTAACTAGAGCCAGACCGACTATGGGATTTTTGAGGCCGATGCTGATACGATCTTGGGGGGCTAAAAAAGCTGAATCCATATGTTGGCGATATCCGATATTGGCTAATAACCTGTTATATGGCCAGCTATATGAAATACGAACATTGATCTACACAGATTATACTAATCTTTTATTAGATAATTGTGGACTGGTGGATAACAGTTGCATAAATCTTTGTTTATCTCACAAAGCTCCGTGATTATGTGATTGTGTGTGTGGGGGGTGATAGCATCATTATCCGGGCAGGAGTGAAAGTGAAACTAACTCGCTTTACTGTTCCTCAAACTCTCCAGGCAGCACACACACACACGCACACACACACACACACAGGAGCAGTGAACGACAGAATCCCTGCGCAGCAAAAAACTTAATACATCGGCTACATATTGGCCAGTATTGATTAAAGCTATACCTACCGATGTGGCATTTCTCACAGCACTTAGTAAAGTTTGAACATGAACAACCCGCCTCCCTCCAAAGCCCCGCCCACTTCCCCCTGCCTGAGCTCTGATGCTCGCCTCCCTCTCACCTGATGCGAGTGGAGGAAGCGGAGGGGCAGGTCCGGTCCACTTCAGTGTGTCCGCAGACCCCACCCTCAGTAATCAGATGCATTATCCACCTGCCGCGGGCCCGCGGCCCCTGTTCCATCAGTGGACCCTGTATTTAAGGGTCTGGTCTGTGCAGTACTGGGTCAGTGTCTTCACTGCACCACGGAGATGAGATGCCCAGGCAACGGGCGCGCGCACTGTGAACGCGTGGCCTCCGCAAATTTTTCCGTGGACATTTGAGGTTTCATAGTCCATACAATTATCATCCTACATCATCCTACACTGTGTGACACCATGCACATGTACCTGTATGAGTCCCACCGTCATAAAAGCTGAGCTTTATGCAGACCTGTTCAGTCCAGTACAGCTGACTTCCAGACTTTTATCTCCATCCTCATTCATCTGACTCCTGTTTGTTCTCCTTAGTTGTTGTTTCTGTTCATAAATCCGTTTTTTTCCCTTCCACATGAACATTTGAGTTCTATCCATACACATCCTAGAAAGACTGTGGTCAGTGACAGGAGAAGCAGCGCGGGTAATGCGTCAGATTCAGAGGTACCCGTATAGGATGTGAGACGGCGATAATGGATCAGATGCTGGACGGCCGTAATGGATGATTGACAGGAGGCTCAGCCAGGTTCGGCCAATTATTTTATTCGGACCGAATAAAATGATTGGTCAGACTTTTATCAGAAATATATGAGGATTAACATTTTTGAGTTTCAATACCTGGCGGATTTCTTTTACATTTTAGTTTAACACACGCTTATTAGGAGCATTTTAAGATGACAAAAGAAAAGTGTAAAATACCACATCATACGGTATAGCTTTAATCGGTGAAACACTATAATCGGCCCGATTAATCAGCTGGCCGATTGATTGAAAGTTCTTCCTGAAAAAGGTGCAAAAGAATTGGCAAAAAAAAGAGGATATTTTCTGACACTTTTATTGCAAAAACAACATACAGAAATCTAGGTGGCATGTTATAGTGGTAGTCCTAAAAAGGTAAAAAGTAATTTAAAAATCAGTCAGGCTCTAGTTTTTACATCCCTACTTCTGCTCAATGAATTTCATCCTCGGGGGGGCAACCAACCAATTGAAATAACAGGCAGGTTGTGACACTTTTCTTCCACCTATATCCTACATTAGTGGCGCTAACGTTCACCTGAACTGAACTGTCGGCAGTCTCAGAATTCGCGAACGTCCCCATGCACTGCGGCTCTGTAAAGGGGGGGTAAACATGACAAATTCATGGGGCCCAACATTAGTGTGTCCACTGGATACAGGTTAGAAGTTGTGAAAATTTCGTGTAAGATCCGCTGTATAACAGAGGAATAAAACCCGGGAGTTGGATGTTGAAAGTATGTAAAGTTTCACGGGAGTGTTAGTTATGTTAGGGTTATATACCACCTATGATCCCATGATATTTCACAACATCTTTTTTTTTTTTTTTTAAATTACTTTTAAGTCTTTTAGGACTACCATTATAACAGGCCACCTAGATTTCTGTATGTTGTTTTTGCAGTAAAGTGTCAGAAAATGTCCTTTTTTTTGCCAGTTCTTTTGCACTTTTTTCAGGAAGAACTTTGAATATGTGGCCATTAATCATTATTATTATTATATATAACTAGCAGCATTGTACCCGTGGTGCCATTGTGTGAAAAGTGCCTATACATTATTGTAAATGGACAGAGCAAGAGGAGCAGCAATTTTGTAAAAAACTGTCATGATGTTATTTGTTCACAATATTTGGGAGTGTTTATTTAAGGAATATGTTCAAGACACAATTATGCATGTAGGCAGTTTGCTTATTTCAGTACCATCAATTTATAGTATTTCATGAACGGCAGCATAACCACTTCCGAAAATGGAGTTTGGCAGCAGGGATGAAGAATTCAAAGTAGAGAGTGGCTAAAATCGCCCAGCATACCTCACAACATTTGAATACGGACATAAAATTGTGCCTAGTAGATAGTCAGGTAATGTTTCTATTCATTTGGCGAGTTTGGCGGCGATCGGGCCTGTGAAGGCTGAGGAAAATCCGTATAAATGCCCTCCTGTGCTGCAACATCGATCGATCGGACACAGGACGTGCATTATATAGTAATGAATGCTTAGGACACAAATAACAATAATATATAACAACAAATATTTATTCAGCGAACTATTATCAATATATCAATGAACTAAACTAACTGGAAAAATGCAGAAAAAAAACTGTGAATATAAGGTGGGGAAAAAACCTAGCAAAACTAGACAAAATTTTTCAAAACATACAGGGGTTGGACAAAATAATGGAAACACCTTAAAAAATCAACAAAATATAATTTAATATGGTGTAGGTCCGCCTTTTGCGGCAATTACAGCCTCAATTCTCCGAGGTATTGATTCATACAACTTGTGAATTGTTTCCAAATGAATTTAAGCCATTCTTCAGTTAGAATACCCTCCAACTCTTTTAGAGACGATGGCGGTGGAAATCGACGTCTTACTTGAATCTCTAAAACTGACCATAAATGCTCAATAATGTTGAGGTCTGGGGACTGTGCCGGCCATACGAGATGCTCAACTTCATTAGAATGTTCCTCATGCCATTCTTTAACAATTCTAGCTGTATGGTTGGGGCATTATCATCTTGAGGTGAAGGTGTTTCCATTATTTTGTCCAACCCCTGTACTAGTAGAACAGACCAAAATAGTGCTATGACTCTTGTGTACAGTTATTTACAAGAATTCAGCACAAAAACACAGCTCGCTAAAGCGCTGCTAAACGTAATACAAATCTTCCCTCTCTCTCTCTCTCTCTCTCTCTCACTGACTGCATTCTGCTGCTCTCTGCTTTACCCAATTCCACCCCTCCCCCTCAGTCAAGGCAGGCGTCTACCCTAATGTCTTATATAACAATAGAAAGAACCCTATCTCAGCTTTCAGATGCACTTGATTTTTGTCAATAGGGCGAAAGGTTCAGGAGTTACACAGTGGTGTGTTAGAAAAGAAATGTCACGCCGGAGACACAGTTGTCTTAAAAGGGTTAATAAAAATACTGTGCATTTAACATCACATTACACGGCATAATGCACTAGAGTTTTTTGAAGCCCGATGAGCAGTATTTTGCAATTAAAACTCCTTTTTCTGGGGTTAATTATAAAGAATTTAAGGGGAAACCTTGGAAAGACCATTGTAAATCATGCTAATTTACCCCTCAGCTGATTCCCTTAAAATTTCAGCAGGGTCATTTAATACCTCTTAAAACGGCATCAATTGGCAATTCAGATTAAGACTCAATGAAG